>NW_028242447.1:0-57627 GCF_964263255.1 Lissotriton vulgaris
CGTAATGGGGGGTGTTATCTCTTTTGTCGGAAATCAGCCGTTTTTGCTCGAACATTAAATGCCTCCAAATGATATTTAATTAACTTCCCGGGGTGAAGAAACCCTTTTTGAGAACTCAGAGTGAGTAAATTGGCCATTTTCATGCACTTTTAACCATTCCATAAATCTTGTGTTTTGGGCCCCTGGAAGCATGAAAATCACTTTAAACATGCTAATTTTAGCTCTAACACTGATGATCCACCTACAAATGTGAACTGACGTTCAAAAATAAAACATTTGAAAACGGACCATTTTCCACATTTCTGAAGCATGACGTAATGGGGGGGTGTTATCTCTTTTGTCGAAAATCAGCCGTTTTTGCTCGAACATTAAATGCCTCCAAATGGTATTTAATTAACTTCCCGGGGTGAAGAAACCCTTTTTGAGAACTCAGAGTGAGTAAATTGGCCATTTTCATGCACTTTTAACCATTCCATAAATCTTGTGTTTGGGCCCCTGGAAGCATGAAAATCACTTTAAACATGCTAATTTTAGCTCTAACACTGATGATCCACCTACAAATGTGAACTGACGTTCAAAAATAAAACATTTGAAAACGGACCATTTTCCACATTTCTGAAGCATGACGTAATGGGGGGGTGTTATCTCTTTTGTCGAAAATCAGCCGTTTTGCTCGAACATTAAATGCCTCCAAATGGTATTTAATTAACTTCCCGAGCCCCTGGAAGCATGAAAATCACTTTAAACATGCTAATTTTAGCTCTTACACTGATGATCCACCTACAAATGTGAACTGACGTTCAAAAATAAAACATTTGAAAACGGACCATTTTCCACATTTCTGAAGCATGACGTAATGGGGGGGTGTTATCTCTTTTGTCGAAAATCAGCCGTTTTTGCTCGAACATTAAATGCCTCCAAATGGTATTTAATTAACTTCCCGGGGTGAAGAAACCCTTTTTGAGAACTCAGAGTGAGTAAATTGGCCATTTTCATGCACTTTTAACCATTCCATAAATCTTGTGTTTTGGGCCCCTGGAAGCATGAAAATCACTTTAAACATGCTAATTTTAGCTCTAACACTGATGATCCACCTACAAATGTGAACTGACGTTCAAAAATAAAACATTTGAAAACGGACCATTTTCCACATTTCTGAAGCATGACGTAATGGGGGGGTGTTATCTCTTTTGTCGAAAATCAGCCGTTTTTGCTCGAACATTAAATGCCTCCAAATGGTATTTAATTAACTTCCCGGGGTGAAGAAACCCTTTTTGAGAACTCAGAGTGAGTAAATTGGCCATTTTCATGCACTTTTAACCATTCCATAAATCTTGTGTTTTGGGCCCCTGGAAGCATGAAAATCACTTTAAACATGCTAATTTTAGCTCTAACACTGATGATCCACCTACAAATGTGAACTGACGTTCAAAAATAAAACATTTGAAAACGGACCATTTTCCACATTTCTGAAGCATGACGTAAGGGGGGGTGTTATCTCTTTTGTCGAAAATCAGCCGTTTTTGCTCGAACATTAAATGCCTCCAAATGGTATTTAATTAACTTCCCGGGGTGAAGAAACCCTTTTTGAGAACTCAGAGTGAGTAAATTGGCCATTTTCATGCACTTTTAACCATTCCATAAATCTTGTGTTTTGGGCCCCTGGAAGCATGAAAATCACTTTAAACATGCTAATTTTAGCTCTAACACTGATGATCCACCTACAAATGTGAACTGACGTTCAAAAATAAAACATTTGAAAACGGACCATTTTCCACATTTCTGAAGCATGACGTAATGGGGGGGTGTTATCTCTTTTGTCGAAAATCAGCCGTTTTTGCTCGAACATTAAATGCCTCCAAATGGTATTTAATTAACTTCCCGGGGTGAAGAAACCCTTTTTGAGAACTCAGAGTGAGTAAATTGGCCATTTTCATGCACTTTTAACCATTCCATAAATCTTGTGTTTTGGGCCCCTGGAAGCATGAAAATCACTTTAAACATGCTAATTTTAGCTCTAACACTGATATCCACCTACAAATGTGAACTGACGTTCAAAAATAAAACATTTGAAAACGGACCATTTTCCACATTTTCTGAAGCATGACGTAATGGGGGGTGTTATCTCTTTTGTCGAAAATCAGCCGTTTTTGCTGGAACATTAAATGCCTCCAAATGGTATTTAATTAACTTCCCGGGGTGAAGAAACCCTTTTTGAGAACTCAGAGTGAGTAAATTGGCCATTTTCATGCACTTTTAACCATTCCATAAATCTTGTGTTTTGGGCCCCTGGAAGCATGAAAATCACTTTAAACATGCTAATTTTAGCTCTAACACTGATGATCCACCTACAAATGTGAACTGACGTTCAAAAATAAAACATTTGAAAACGGACCATTTTCCACATTTCTGAAGCATGACGTAATGGGGGGGTGTTATCTCTTTTGTCGAAAATCAGCCGTTTTTGCTCGAACATTAAATGCCTCCAAATGGTATTTAATTAACTTCCCGAGCCCCTGGAAGCATGAAAATCACTTTAAACATGCTAATTTTAGCTCTAACACTGATGATCCACCTACAAATGTGAACTGACGTTCAAAAATAAAACATTTGAAAACGGACCATTTTCCACATTTCTGAAGCATGACGTAATGGGGGGGTGTTATCTCTTTTGTCGAAAATCAGCCGTTTTTGCTCGAACATTAAATGCCTCCAAATGGTATTTAATTAACTTCCCGGGGTGAAGAAACCCTTTTTGAGAACTCAGAGTGAGTAAATTGGCCATTTTCATGCACTTTTAACCATTCCATAAATCTTGTGTTTTGGGCCCCTGGAAGCATGAAAATCACTTTAAACATGCTAATTTTAGCTCTAACACTGATGATCCACCTACAAATGTGAACTGACGTTCAAAAATAAAACATTTGAAAACGGACCATTTTCCACATTTCTGAAGCATGACGTAATGGGGGGGTGTTATCTCTTTTGTCGAAAATCAGCCGTTTTTGCTCGAACATTAAATGCCTCCAAATGGTATTTAATTAACTTCCCGGGGTGAAGAAACCCTTTTTGAGAACTCAGAGTGAGTAAATTGGCCATTTTCATGCACTTTTAACCATTCCATAAATCTTGTGTTTTGGGCCCCTGGAAGCATGAAAATCACTTTAAACATGCTAATTTTAGCTCTAACACTGATGATCCACCTACAAATGTGAACTGACGTTCAAAAATAAAACATTTGAAAACGGACCATTTTCCACATTTCTGAAGCATGACGTAAGGGGGGGTGTTATCTCTTTTGTCGAAAATCAGCCGTTTTTGCTCGAACATTAAATGCCTCCAAATGGTATTTAATTAACTTCCCGGGGTGAAGAAACCCTTTTTGAGAACTCAGAGTGAGTAAATTGGCCATTTTCATGCACTTTTAACCATTCCATAAATCTTGTGTTTTGGGCCCCTGGAAGCATGAAAATCACTTTAAACATGCTAATTTTAGCTCTAACACTGATGATCCACCTACAAATGTGAACTGACGTTCAAAAATAAAACATTTGAAAACGGACCATTTTCCACATTTCTGAAGCATGACGTAATGGGGGGGTGTTATCTCTGTCGAAAATCAGCCGTTTTTGCTCGAACATTAAATGCCTCCAAATGGTATTTAATTAACTTCCCGGGGGTGAAGAAACCCTTTTTGAGAACTCAGAGTGAGTAAATTGGCCATTTTCATGCACTTTTAACCATTCCATAAATCTTGTGTTTTGGGCCCCTGGAAGCATGAAAATCACTTTAAACATGCTATTTTAGCTCTAACACTGATGATCCACCTACAAATGTGAACTGACGTTCAAAAATAAAACATTTGAAAACGGACCATTTTCCACATTTCTGAAGCATGACGTAATGGGGGGGTGTTATCTCTTTTGTCGAAAATCAGCCGTTTTTGCTGGAACATTAAATGCCTCCAAATGGTATTTAATTAACTTCCCGGGGTGAAGAAACCCTTTTTGAGAACTCAGAGTGAGTAAATTGGCCATTTTCATGCACTTTTAACCATTCCATAAATCTTGTGTTTTGGGCCCCTGGAAGCATGAAAATCACTTTAAACATGCTAATTTTAGCTCTAACACTGATGATCCACCTACAAATGTGAACTGACGTTCAAAAATAAAACATTTGAAAACGGACCATTTTCCACATTTCTGAAGCATGACGTAATGGGGGGGTGTTATCTCTTTTGTCGAAAATCAGCCGTTTTTGCTCGAACATTAAATGCCTCCAAATGGTATTTAATTAACTTCCCGAGCCCCTGGAAGCATGAAAATCACTTTAAACATGCTAATTTTAGCTCTAACACTGATGATCCACCTACAAATGTGAACTGACGTTCAAAAAATAAAACATTTGAAAACGGACCATTTTCCACATTTCTGAAGCATGACGTAATGGGGGGGTGTTATCTCTTTTGTCGAAAATCAGCCGTTTTTGCTCTAACAATTAAATGCCTCCAAATGGTATTTAATTAACTTCCCGAGCCCCTGGAAGCATGAAAATCACTTTAAACATGCTAATTTTAGCTCTAACACTGATGATCCACCTACAAATGGGAACTGACGTTCAAAAATAAAACATTTGAAAACGGACCATTTTCCACATTTCTGAAGCATGACGTAATGGGGGGGTGTTATCTCTTTTGTCGAAAATCAGCCGTTTTTGCTCGAACATTAAATGCCTCCAAATGGTATTTAATTAACTTCCCGAGCCCCTGGAAGCATGAAAATCACTTTAAACATGCTAATTTTAGCTCTAACACTGATGATCCACCTACAAATGTGAACTGACGTTCAAAAATAAAACATTTGAAAACGGACCATTTTCCACATTTCTGAAGCATGACGTAATGGGGGGGTGTTATCTCTTTTGTCGAAAATCAGCCGTTTTTGCTCTAACATTAAATGCCTCCAAATGGTATTTAATTAACTTCCCGAGCCCCTGGAAGCATGAAAATCACTTTAAACATGCTAATTTTAGCTCTAACACTGATGATCCACCTACAAATGTGAACTGACGTTCAAAAATAAAACATTTGAAAACGGACCATTTTCCACATTTCTGAAGCATGACGTAATGGGGGGGTGTTATCTCTTTTGTCGAAAATCAGCCGTTTTTGCTCGAACATTAAATGCCTCCAAATGGTATTTAATTAACTTCCCGGGGTGAAGAAACCTTTTTGAGAACTCAGAGTGAGTAAATTGGCCATTTTCATGAACTTTTAACCATTCCATAAATCTTGTGTTTTGGGCCCCTGGAAGCATGAAAATCACTTTAAACATGCTAATTTTAGCTCTAACACTGATGATCCACCTACAAATGTGAACTGACGTTCAAAAATAAAACATTTGAAAACGGACCATTTTCCACATTTCTGAAGCATGACGTAATGGGGGGTGTTATCTCTTTTTGTCGAAAATCAGCCGTTTTTTGCTCTAACATTAAATGCCTCCAAATGGTATTTAATTAACTTCCCGAGCCCCTGGAAGCATGAAAATCACTTTAAACATGCTAATTTTAGCTCTAACACTGATGATCCACCTACAAATGTGAACTGACGTTCAAAAATAAAACATTTGAAAACGGACCATTTTCCACATTTCTGAAGCATGACGTAATGGGGGGGTGTTATCTCTTTTGTCGAAAATCAGCCGTTTTTGCTCGAACATTAAATGCCTCCAAATGGTATTTAATTAACTTCCCGGGGTGAAGAAACCCTTTTTGAGAACTCAGAGTGAGTAAATTGGCCATTTTCATGCACTTTTAACCATTCCATAAATCTTGTGTTTTGGGCCCCTGGAAGCATGAAAATCACTTTAAACATGCTAATTTTAGCTCTAACACTGATGATCCACCTACAAATGTGAACTGACGTTCAAAAATAAAACATTTGAAAACGGACCATTTTCCACATTTCTGAAGCATGACGTAATGGGGGGTGTTATCTCTTTTGTCGAAAATCAGCCGTTTTTGCTCGAACATTAAATGCCTCCAAAATGGTATTTAATTAACTTCCCGGGGTGAAGAAACCCTTTTTGAGAACTCAGAGTGAGTAAATTGGCCATTTTCATGCACTTTTAACCATTCCATAAATCTTGTGTTTTGGGCCCCTGGAAGCATGAAAATCACTTTAAACATGCTAATTTTAGCTCTAACACTGATGATCCACCTACAAATGTGAACTGACGTTCAAAAATAAAACATTTGAAAACGGACCATTTTCCACATTTCTGAAGCATGACGTAATGGGGGGGTGTTATCTCTTTTGTCGAAAATCAGCCGTTTTTGCTGGAACATTAAATGCCTCCAAATGGTATTTAATTAACTTCCCGGGGTGAAGAAACCCTTTTTGAGAACTCAGAGTGAGTAAATTGGCCATTTTCATGCACTTTTAACCATCCATAAAATCTTGTGTTTTGGGCCCCTGGAAGCATGAAAATCACTTTAAACATGCTAATTTTAGCTCTAACACTGATGATCCACCTACAAATGTGAACTGACGTTCAAAAATAAAACATTTGAAAACGGATCATTTTCCACATTTCTGAAGCATGACGTAATGGGGGGGTGTTATCTCTTTTGTCGAAAATCAGCCGTTTTTGCTCGAACATTAAATGCCTCCAAATGGTATTTAATTAACTTCCCGGGGTGAAGAAACCCTTTTTGAGAACTCAGAGTGAGTAAATTGGCCATTTTCATGCACTTTTAACCATTCCATAAATCTTGTGTTTTGGGCCCCTGGAAGCATGAAAATCACTTTAAACATGCTAATTTTAGCTCTAACACTGATGATCCACCTACTAATGTGAACTGACGTTCAAAAATAAAACATTTGAAAACGGACCATTTTCCACATTTCTGAAGCATGACGTAATGGGGGGGGTGTTATCTCTTTTGTCGAAAATCAGCCGTTTTTGCTCGAACATTAAAATGCCTCCAAATGGTATTTAATTAACTTCCCGAGCCCCTGGAAGCATGAAAATCACTTTAAACATGCTAATTTTAGCTCTAACACTGATGATCCACCTACAAATGTGAACTGACGTTCAAAAATAAAACATTTGAAAACGGACCATTTTCCACATTTCTGAAGCATGACGTAATGGGGGGGTGTTATCTCTTTTGTCGAAAATCAGCCGTTTTTGCTCGAACATTAAATGCCTCCAAATGGTATTTAATTAACTTCCCGAGCCCCTGGAAGCATGAAAATCACTTTAAACATGCTAATTTTAGCTCTAACACTGATGATCCACCTACAAATGTGAACTGACGTTCAAAAATAAAACATTTGAAAACGGACCATTTTCCACATTTCTGAAGCATGACGTAATGGGGGGGTGTTATCTCTTTTGTCGAAAATCAGCTGTTTTTGCTCGAACATTAAATGCCTCCAAATGGTATTTAATTAACTTCCCGGGGTGAAGAAACCCTTTTTGAGAACTCAGAGTGAGTAAATTGGCCATTTTCATGCACTTTTAACCATTCCATAAATCTTGTGTTTTGGGCCCCTGGAAGCATGAAAATCACTTTAAACATGCTAATTTTAGCTCTAACACTGATGATCCACCTACAAATGTGAACTGACGTTCAAACATAAAACATTTGAAAACGGACCATTTTCCACATTTCTGAAGCATGACTAAATGGGGGGGTGTTATCTCTTTTGTCGAAAATCAGCCGTTTTTGCTCGAACATTAAATGCCTCCAAATGGTATTTAATTAACTTCCCGAGCCCCTGGAAGCATGAAAATCACTTTAAACATGCTAATTTTAGCTCTAACACTGATGATCCACCTACAAATGTGAACTGACGTTCAAAAATAAAACATTTGAAAACGGACCATTTTCCACATTTCTGAAGCATGACGTAATGGGGGGGTGTTATCTCTTTTGTCGAAAATCAGCCGTTTTTGCTCTAACATTAAATGCCTCCAAATGGTATTTAATTAACTTCCTGAGCCCCTGGAAGCATGAAAATCACTTTAAACATGCTAATTTTAGCTCTAACACTGATGATCCACCTACAAATGTGAACTGACGTTCAAAAATAAAACATTTGAAAACGGACCATTTTCCACATTTCTGAAGCATGACGTAATGGGGGGTTGTTATCTCTTTTGTCGAAAATCAGCCGTTTTTGCTCTAACATTAAATGCCTCCAAATGGTATTTAATTAACTTCCCGAGCCCCTGGAAGCATGAAAATCACTTTAAACATGCTAATTTTAGCTCTAACACTGATGATCCACCTACAAATGTGAACTGACGTTCAAAAATAAAACATTTGAAAACGGACCATTTTCCACATTTCTGAAGCATGACGTAATGGGGGGGTGTTATCTCTTTTGTCGAAAATCAGCCGTTTTTGCTCGAACATTAAATGCCTCCAAATGGTATTTAATTAACTTCCCGGGGTGAAGAAACCCTTTTTGAGAACTCAGAGTGAGTAAATTGGCCATTTTCATGCACTTTTAACCATTCCATAAATCTTGTGTTTTGGGCCCCTGGAAGCATGAAAATCACTTTAAACATGCTAATTTTAGCTCTAACACTGATGATCCACCTACAAATGTGAACTGACGTTCAAAAATAAAACATTTGAAAACGGATCATTTTCCACATTTCTGAAGCATGACGTAATGGGGGGGGTGTTATCTCTTTTGTCGAAAATCAGCCGTTTTTGCTCGAACATTAAATGCCTCCAAATGGTATTTAATTAACTTCCCGGGGTGAAGAAACCCTTTTTGAGAACTCAGAGTGAGTAAATTGGCCATTTTCATGCACTTTTAACCATTCCATAAATCTTGTGTTTTGGGCCCCTGGAAGCATGAAAATCACTTTAAACATGCTAATTTTAGCTCTAACACTGATGATCCACCTACTAATGTGAACTGACGTTCAAAAATAAAACATTTGAAAACGGACCATTTTCCACATTTCTGAAGCATGACGTAATGGGGGGGTGTTATCTCTTTTGTCGAAAATCAGCCGTTTTTGCTCGAACATTAAATGCCTCCAAATGGTATTTAATTAACTTCCCGAGCCCCTGGAAGCATGAAAATCACTTTAAACATGCTAATTTTAGCTCTAACACTGATGATCCACCTACAAATGTGAACTGACGTTCAAAAATAAAACATTTGAAAACGGACCATTTTCCACATTTCTGAAGCATGACGTAATGGGGGGGTGTTATCTCTTTTGTCGAAAATCAGCCGTTTTTGCTCGAACATTAAATGCCTCCAAATGGTATTTAATTAACTTCCCGAGCCCCTGGAAGCATGAAAATCACTTTAAACATGCTAATTTTAGCTCTAACACTGATGATCCACCTACAAATGTGAACTGACGTTCAAAAATAAAACATTTGAAAACGGACCATTTTCCACATTTCTGAAGCATGACGTAATGGGGGGGTGTTATCTCTTTTGTCGAAAATCAGCTGTTTTTGCTCGAACATTAAATGCCTCCAAATGGTATTTAATTAACTTCCCGGGGTGAAGAAACCCTTTTTGAGAACTCAGAGTGAGTAAATTGGCCATTTTCATGCACTTTTAACCATTCCATAAATCTTGTGTTTTGGGCCCCTGGAAGCATGAAAATCACTTTAAACATGCTAATTTTAGCTCTAACACTGATGATCCACCTACAAATGTGAACTGACGTTCAAACATAAAACATTTGAAAACGGACCATTTTCCACATTTCTGAAGCATGACTAAATGGGGGGGTGTTATCTCTTTTGTCGAAAATCAGCCGTTTTTGCTCGAACATTAAATGCCTCCAAATGGTATTTAATTAACTTCCCGAGCCCCTGGAAGCATGAAAATCACTTTAAACATGCTAATTTTAGCTCTAACACTGATGATCCACCTACAAATGTGAACTGACGTTCAAAAATAAAACATTTGAAAACGGACCATTTTCCACATTTCTGAAGCATGACGTAATGGGGGGGTGTTATCTCTTTTGTCGAAAATCAGCCGTTTTTGCTCTAACATTAAATGCCTCCAAATGGTATTTAATTAACTTCCTGAGCCCCTGGAAGCATGAAAATCACTTTAAACATGCTAATTTTAGCTCTAACACTGATGATCCACCTACAAATGTGAACTGACGTTCAAAAATAAAACATTTGAAAACGGACCATTTTCCACATTTCTGAAGCATGACGTAATGGGGGGTTGTTATCTCTTTTGTCGAAAATCAGCCGTTTTTGCTCTAACATTAAATGCCTCCAAATGGTATTTAATTAACTTCCCGAGCCCCTGGAAGCATGAAAATCACTTTAAACATGCTAATTTTAGCTCTAACACTGATGATCCACCTACAAATGTGAACTGACGTTCAAAAATAAAACATTTGAAAACGGACCATTTTCCACATTTCTGAAGCATGACGTAATGGGGGGGTGTTATCTCTTTTGTCGAAAATCAGCCGTTTTTGCTCGAACATTAAATGCCTCCAAATGGTATTTAATTAACTTCCCGGGGTGAAGAAACCCTTTTTGAGAACTCAGAGTGAGTAAATTGGCCATTTTCATGCACTTTTAACCATTCCATAAATCTTGTGGTTTGGGCCCCTGGAAGCATGAAAATCACTTTAAACATGCTAATTTTAGCTCTAACACTGATGATCCACCTACAAATGTGAACTGACGTTCAAAAATAAAACATTTGAAAACGGACCATTTTCCACATTTCTGAAGCATGACGTAATGGGGGGGTGTTATCTCTTTTGTCGAAAATCAGCCGTTTTTGCTCGAACATTAAATGCCTCCAAATGGTATTTAATTAACTTCCCGGGGTGAAGAAACCCTTTTTGAGAACTCAGAGTGAGTAAATTGGCCATTTTCATGCACTTTTAACCATTCCATAAATCTTGTGTTTTGGGCCCCTGGAAGCATGAAAATCACTTTAAACATGCTAATTTTAGCTCTAACACTGATGATCCACCTACAAATGTGAACTGACGTTCAAAAATAAAACATTTGAAAACGGACCATTTTCCACATTTCTGAAGCATGACGTAATGGGGGGGTGTTATCTCTTTTGTCGAAAATCAGCCGTTTTTGCTCGAACATTAAATGCCTCCAAATGGTATTTAATTAACTTCCCGGGGTGAAGAAACCCTTTTTGAGAACTCAGAGTGAGTAAATTGGCCATTTTCATGCACTTTTAACCATTCCATAAATCTTGTGTTTTGGGCCCCTGGAAGCATGAAAATCACTTTAAACATGCTAATTTTAGCTCTAACACTGATGATCCACCTACAAATGTGAACTGACGTTCAAAAATAAAACATTTGAAAACGGACCATTTTCCACATTTCTGAAGCATGACGTAATGGGGGGGTGTTATCTCTTTTGTCGAAAATCAGCCGTTTTTGCTCGAACATTAAATGCCTCCAAATGGTATTTAATTAACTTCCCGAGCCCCTGGAAGCATGAAAATCACTTTAAACATGCTAATTTTAGCTCTAACACTGATGATCCACCCACAAATGTGAACTGACGTTTAAAAATAAAACATTTGAAAACGGACCATTTTCCACATTTCTGAAGCATGACGTAATGGGGGGGTGTTATCTCTTTTGTCGAAAATCAGCCGTTTTTGCTCGAACATTAAATGCCTCCAAATGGTATTTAATTAACTTCCCGAGCCCCTGGAAGCATGAAAATCACTTTAAACATGCTAATTTTAGCTCTAACACTGATGATCCACCTACAAATGTGAACTGACGTTCAAAAATAAAACATTTGAAAACGGACCATTTTCCACATTTCTGAAGCATGACGTAATGGGGGGGTGTTATCTCTTTTGTCGAAAATCAGCCGTTTTTGCTCTAACATTAAATGCCTCCAAATGGTATTTAATTAACTTCCCGAGCCCCTGGAAGCATGAAAATCACTTTAAACATGCTAATTTTAGCTCTAACACTGATGATCCACCTACAAATGTGAACTGACGTTCAAAAATAAAACATTTGAAAACGGACCATTTTCCACATTTCTGAAGCATGACGTAATGGGGGGGTGTTATCTCTTTTGTCGAAAATCAGCCGTTTTTGCTCGAACATTAAATGCCTCCAAATGGTATTTAATTAACTTCCCGGGGTGAAGAAACCCTTTTTGAGAACTCAGAGTGAGTAAATTGGCCATTTTCATGCACTTTTAACCATTCCATAAATCTTGTGTTTTGGGCCCCTGGAAGCATGAAAATCACTTTAAACATGCTAATTTTAGCTCTAACACTGATGATCCACCTACAAATGTGAACTGACGTTCAAAAATAAAACATTTGAAAACGGACCATTTTCCACATTTCTGAAGCATGACGTAATGGGGGGGTGTTATCTCTTTTGTCGAAAATCAGCCGTTTTTGCTCGAACATTAAATGCCTCCAAATGGTATTTAATTAACTTCCCGGGGTGAAGAAACCCTTTTTGAGAACTCAGAGTGAGTAAATTGGCCATTTTCATGCACTTTTAACCATTCCATAAATCTTGTGTTTTGGGCCCCTGGAAGCATGAAAATCACTTTAAACATGCTAATTTTAGCTCTAACACTGATGATCCACCTACAAATGTGAACTGACGTTCAAAAATAAAACATTTGAAAACGGACCATTTTCCACATTTCTGAAGCATGACGTAATGGGGGGGGTGTTATCTCTTTTGTCGAAAATCAGCCGTTTTTGCTCGAACATTAAATGCCTCCAAATGGTATTTAATTAACTTCCCGGGGTGAAGAAACCCTTTTTGAGAACTCAGAGTGAGTAAATTGGCCATTTTCATGCACTTTTAACCATTCCATAAATCTTGCGTTTTGGGCCCCTGGAAGCATGAAAATCACTTTAAACATGCTAATTTTAGCTCTAACACTGATGATCCACCTACAAATGTGAACTGACGTTCAAAAATAAAACATTTGAAAACGGACCATTTTCCACATTTCTGAAGCATGACGTAATGGGGGGGTGTTATCTCTTTTGTCGAAAATCAGCCATTTTTGCTCGAACATTAAATGCCTCCAAATGGTATTTAATTAACTTCCCGAGCCCCTGGAAGCATGAAAATCACTTTAAACATGCTAATTTTAGCTCTAACACTGATGATCCACCTACAAATGTGAACTGACGTTCAAAAATAAAACATTTGAAAACGGACCATTTTCCACATTTCTGAAGCATGACGTAATGGGGGGGTGTTATCTCTTTTGTCGAAAATCAGCCGTTTTTGCTCGAACATTAAATGCCTCCAAATGGTATTTAATTAACTTCCCGAGCCCCTGGAAGCATGAAAATCACTTTAAACATGCTAATTTTAGCTCTAACACTGATGATCCACCTACAAATGTGAACTGACGTTCAAAAATAAAACATTTGAAAACGGACCATTTTCCACATTTCTGAAGCATGACGTAATGGGGGGGTGTTATCTCTTTTGTCGAAAATCAGCCGTTATTGCTCGAACATTAAATGCCTCCAAATGGTATTTAATTAACTTCCCGGGGTGAAGAAACCCTTTTTGAGAACTCAGAGTGAGTAAATTGGCCATTTTCATGCACTTTTAACCATTCCATAAATCTTGTGTTTTGGGCCCCTGGAAGCATGAAAATCACTTTAAACATGCTAATTTTAGCTCTAACACTGATGATCCACCTACAAATGTGAACTGACGTTCAAACATAAAACATTTGAAAACGGACCATTTTCCACATTTCTGAAGCATGACGTAATGGGGGGGTGTTATCTCTTTTGTCGAAAATCAGCCGTTTTTGCTCGAACATTAAATGCCTCCAAATGGTATTTAATTAACTTCCCGAGCCCCTGGAAGCATGAAAATCACTTTAAACATGCTAATTTTAGCTCTAACACTGATGATCCACCTACAAATGTGAACTGACGTTCAAAAATAAAACATTTGAAAACGGACCATTTTCCACATTTCTGAAGCATGACGTAATGGGGGGGTGTTATCTCTTTTGTCGAAAATCAGCCGTTTTTGCTCTAACATTAAATGCCTCCAAATGGTATTTAATTAACTTCCTGAGCCCCTGGAAGCATGAAAATCACTTTAAACATGCTAATTTTAGCTCTAACACTGATGATCCACCTACAAATGTGAACTGACGTTCAAAAATAAAACATTTGAAAACGGACCATTTTCCACATTTCTGAAGCATGACGTAATGGGGGGGTGTTATCTCTTTTGTCGAAAATCAGCCGTTTTTGCTCTAACATTAAATGCCTCCAAATGGTATTTAATTAACTTCCCGAGCCCCTGGAAGCATGAAAATCACTTTAAACATGCTAATTTTAGCTCTAACACTGATGATCCACCTACAAATGTGAACTGACGTTCAAAAATAAAACATTTGAAAACGGACCATTTTCCACATTTCTGAAGCATGACGTAATGGGGGGGGTGTTATCTCTTTTGTCGAAAATCAGCCGTTTTTGCTCGAACATTAAATGCCTCCAAATGGTATTTAATTAACTTCCCGGGGTGAAGAAACCCTTTTTGAGAACTCAGAGTGAGTAAATTGGCCATTTTCATGCACTTTTAACCATTCCATAAATCTTGTGTTTTGGGCCCCTGGAAGCATGAAAATCACTTTAAACATGCTAATTTTAGCTCTAACACTGATGATCCACCTACAAATGTGAACTGACGTTCAAAAATAAAACATTTGAAAACGGACCATTTTCCACATTTCTGAAGCATGACGTAATGGGGGGGTGTTATCTCTTTTGTCGAAAATCAGCCGTTTTTGCTCGAACATTAAATGCCTCCAAATGGTATTTAATTAACTTCCCGGGGTGAAGAAACCCTTTTTGAGAACTCAGAGTGAGTAAATTGGCCATTTTCATGCACTTTTAACCATTCCATAAATCTTGTGTTTTGGGCCCCTGGAAGCATGAAAATCACTTTAAACATGCTAATTTTAGCTCTAACACTGATGATCCACCTACAAATGTGAACTGACGTTCAAAAATAAAACATTTGAAAACGGACCATTTTCCACATTTCTGAAGCATGACGTAATGGGGGGGTGTTATCTCTTTTGTCGAAAATCAGCCGTTTTTGCTCGAACATTAAATGCCTCCAAATGGTATTTAATTAACTTCCCGGGGTGAAGAAACCCTTTTTGAGAACTCAGAGTGAGTAAATTGGCCATTTTCATGCACTTTTAACCATTCCATAAATCTTGTGTTTTGGGCCCCTGGAAGCATGAAAATCACTTTAAACATGCTAATTTTAGCTCTAACACTGATGATCCACCTACAAATGTGAACTGACGTTCAAAAATAAAACATTTGAAAACGGACCATTTTCCACATTTCTGAAGCATGACGTAATGGGGGGGTGTTATCTCTTTTGTCGAAAATCAGCCGTTTTTGCTGGAACATTAAATGCCTCCAAATGGTATTTAATTAACTTCCCGGGGTGAAGAAACCCTTTTTGAGAACTCAGAGTGAGTAAATTGGCCATTTTCATGCACTTTTAACCATTCCATAAATCTTGTGTTTTGGGCCCCTGGAAGCATGAAAATCACTTTAAACATGCTAATTTTAGCTCTAACACTGATGATCCACCTACAAATGTGAACTGACGTTCAAAAATAAAACATTTGAAAACGGACCATTTTCCACATTTCTGAAGCATGACGTAATGGGGGGGTGTTATCTCTTTTGTCGAAAATCAGCCGTTTTTGCTCGAACATTAAATGCCTCCAAATGGTATTTAATTAACTTCCCGAGCCCCTGGAAGCATGAAAATCACTTTAAACATGCTAATTTTAGCTCTAACACTGATGATCCACCTACAAATGTGAACTGACGTTCAAAAATAAAACATTTAAAAACGGACCATTTTCCACATTTCTGAAGCATGACGTAATGGGGGGGTGTTATCTCTTTTGTCGAAAATCAGCCGTTTTTGCTCGAACATTAAATGCCTCCAAATGGTATTTAATTAACTTCCCGAGCCCCTGGAAGCATGAAAATCACTTTAAACATGCTAATTTTAGCTCTAACACTGATGATCCACCTACAAATGTGAACTGACGTTCAAAAATAAAACATTTGAAAACGGACCATTTTCCACATTTCTGAAGCATGACGTAATGGGGGGGTGTTATCTCTTTTGTCGAAAATCAGCCGTTTTTGCTCTAACATTAAATGCCTCCAAATGGTATTTAATTAACTTCCCGAGCCCCTGGAAGCATGAAAATCACTTTAAACATGCTAATTTTAGCTCTAACACTGATGATCCACCTACAAATGTGAACTGACGTTCAAAAATAAAACATTTGAAAACGGACCATTTTCCACATTTCTGAAGCATGACGTAATGGGGGGGTGTTATCTCTTTTGTCGAAAATCAGCCGTTTTTGCTCGAACATTAAATGCCTCCAAATGGTATTTAATTAACTTCCCGGGGTGAAGAAACCCTTTTTGAGAACTCAGAGTGAGTAAATTGGCCATTTTCATGCACTTTTAACCATTCCATAAATCTTGTGTTTTGGGCCCCTGGAAGCATGAAAATCACTTTAAACATGCTAATTTTAGCTCTAACACTGATGATCCACCTACAAATGTGAACTGACGTTCAAAAATAAAACATTTGAAAACGGACCATTTTCCACATTTCTGAAGCATGACGTAATGGGGGGTGTTAGCTCTCTTGTCGAAAATCAGCCGTTTTTGCTCGAACATTAAATGCCTCCAAATGGTATTTAATTAACTTCCCGAGCCCATGGAAGCATGAAAATCACTTTAAACATGCTAATTTTAGCTCTAACACTGATGATCCACCTACAAATGTGAACTGACGTTCAAAAATAAAACATTTGAAAACGAACCATTTTCCACATTTCTGAAGCATGACGTAATGGGGGGGTGTTATCTCTTTTGTCGAAAATCAGCCGTTTTTGCTCGAACATTAAATGCCTCCAAATGGTATTTAATTAACTTCCCGGGGTGAAGAAACCCTTTTTGAGAACTCAGAGTGATTAAATTGGCCATTTTCATGCACTTTTAACCATTCCATAAATCTTGTGTTTTGGGCCCCTGGAAGCATGAAAATCACTTTAAACATGCTAATTTTAGCTCTAACACTGATGATCCACCTACAAATGTGAACTGACGTTCAAAAATAAAACATTTGAAAACGGACCATTTTCCACATTTCTGAAGCATGACGTAATGGGGGGGTGTTATCTCTTTTGTCGAAAATCAGCCGTTTTTGCTCGAACATTAAATGCCTCCAAATGGTATTTAATTAACTTCCCGGGGTGAAGAAACCCTTTTTGAGAACTCAGAGTGAGTAAATTGGCCATTTTCATGCACTTTTAACCATTCCATAAATCTTGTGTTTTGGGCCCCTGGAAGCATGAAAATCACTTTAAACATGCTAATTTTAGCTCTAACACTGATGATCCACCTACAAATGTGAACTGACGTTCAAAAATAAAACATTTGAAAACGGACCATTTTCCACATTTCTGAAGCATGACGTAATGGGGGGGTGTTATCTCTTTTGTCGAAAATCAGCCGTTTTTGCTCGAACATTAAATGCCTCCAAATGGTATTTAATTACCTTCCCGAGCCCCTGGAAGCATGAAAATCACTTTAAACATGCTAATTTTAGCTCTAACACTGATGATCCACCTACAAATGTGAACTGACGTTCAAAAATAAAACATTTGAAAACGGACCATTTTCCACATTTCTGAAGCATGACGTAATGGGGGGGTGTTATCTCTTTTGTCGAAAATCAGCCGTTTTTGCTCGAACATTAAATGCCTCCAAATGGTATTTAATTAACTTCCCGAGCCCCTGGAAGCATGAAAATCACTTTAAACATGCTAATTTTAGCTCTAACACTGATGATCCACCTACAAATGTGAACTGACGTTCAAAAATAAAACATTTGAAAACGGACCATTTTCCACATTTCTGAAGCATGACGTAATGGGGGGGTGTTATCTCTTTTGTCGAAAATCAGCCGTTTTTGCTCGAACATTAAATGCCTCCAAATGGTATTTAATTAACTTCCCGGGGTGAAGAAACCCTTTTTGAGAACTCAGAGTGAGTAAATTGGCCATTTTCATGCACTTTTAACCATTCCATAAATCTTGTGTTTTGGGCCCCTGGAAGCATGAAAATCACTTTAAACATGCTAATTTTAGCTCTAACACTGATGATCCACCTACAAATGTGAACTGACGTTCAAACATAAAACATTTGAAAACGGACCATTTTCCACATTTCTGAAGCATGACGTAATGGGGGGGTGTTATCTCTTTTGTCGAAAATCAGCCGTTTTTGCTCGAACATTAAATGCCTCCAAATGGTATTTAATTAACTTCCCGAGCCCCTGGAAGCATGAAAATCACTTTAAACATGCTAATTTTAGCTCTAACACTGATGATCCACCTACAAATGTGAACTGACGTTCAAAAATAAAACATTTGAAAACGGACCATTTTCCACATTTCTGAAGCATGACGTAATGGGGGGGTGTTATCTCTTTTGTCGAAAATCAGCCGTTTTTGCTCTAACATTAAATGCCTCCAAATGGTATTTAATTAACTTCCCGAGCCCCTGGAAGCATGAAAATCACTTTAAACATGCTAATTTTAGCTCTAACACTGATGATCCACCTACAAATGTGAACTGACGTTCAAAAATAAAACATTTGAAAACGGACCATTTTCCACATTTCTGAAGCATGACGTAATGGGGGGGTGTTATCTCTTTTGTCGAAAATCAGCCGTTTTTGCTCTAACATTAAATGCCTCCAAATGGTATTTAATTAACTTCCCGAGCCCCTGGAAGCATGAAAATCACTTTAAACATGCTAATTTTAGCTCTAACACTGATGATCCACCTACAAATGTGAACTGACGTTCAAAAATAAAACATTTGAAAACGGACCATTTTCCACATTTCTGAAGCATGACGTAATGGGGGGGTGTTATCTCTTTTGTCGAAAATCAGCCGTTTTTGCTCGAACATTAAATGCCTCCAAATGGTATTTAATTAACTTCCCGGGGTGAAGAAACCCTTTTTGAGAACTCAGAGTGAGTAAATTGGCCATTTTCATGCACTTTTAACCATTCCATAAATCTTGTGGTTTGGGCCCCTGGAAGCATGAAAATCACTTTAAACATGCTAATTTTAGCTCTAACACTGATGATCCACCTACAAATGTGAACTGACGTTCAAAAATAAAACATTTGAAAACGGACCATTTTCCACATTTCTGAAGCATGACGTAATGGGGGGGTGTTATCTCTTTTGTCGAAAATCAGCCGTTTTTGCTCGAACATTAAATGCCTCCAAATGGTATTTAATTAACTTCCCGAGCCCCTGGAAGCATGAAAATCACTTTAAACATGCTAATTTTAGCTCTAACACTGATGATCCACCTACAAATGTGAACTGACGTTCAAAAATAAAACATTTGAAAACGGACCATTTTCCACATTTCTGAAGCATGACGTAATGGGGGGGTGTTATCTCTTTTGTCGAAAATCAGCCGTTTTTGCTCTAACATTAAATGCCTCCAAATGGTATTTAATTAACTTCCCGAGCCCCTGGAAGCATGAAAATCACTTTAAACATGCTAATTTTAGCTCTAACACTGATGATCCACCTACAAATGTGAACTGACGTTCAAAAATAAAACATTTGAAAACGGACCATTTTCCACATTTCTGAAGCATGACGTAATGGGGGGGTGTTATCTCTTTTGTCGAAAATCAGCCGTTTTTGCTCGAACATTAAATGCCTCCAAATGGTATTTAATTAACTTCCCGGGGTGAAGAAACCCTTTTTGAGAACTCAGAGTGAGTAAATTGGCCATTTTCATGCACTTTTAACCATTCCATAAATCTTGTGGTTTGGGCCCCTGGAAGCATGAAAATCACTTTAAACATGCTAATTTTAGCTCTAACACTGATGATCCACCTACAAATGTGAACTGACGTTCAAAAATAAAACATTTGAAAACGGACCATTTTCCACATTTCTGAAGCATGACGTAATGGGGGGGTGTTATCTCTTTTGTCGAAAATCAGCCGTTTTTGCTCGAACATTAAATGCCTCCAAATGGTATTTAATTAACTTCCCGGGGTGAAGAAACCCTTTTTGAGAACTCAGAGTGAGTAAATTGGCCATTTTCATGCACTTTTAACCATTCCATAAATCTTGTGTTTTGGGCCCCTGGAAGCATGAAAATCACTTTAAACATGCTAATTTTAGCTCTAACACTGATGATCCACCTACAAATGTGAACTGACGTTCAAAAATAAAACATTTGAAAACGGACCATTTTCCACATTTCTGAAGCATGACGTAATGGGGGGGTGTTATCTCTTTTGTCGAAAATCAGCCGTTTTTGCTGGAACATTAAATGCCTCCAAATGGTATTTAATTAACTTCCCGGGGTGAAGAAACCCTTTTTGAGAACTCAGAGTGAGTAAATTGGCCATTTTCATGCACTTTTAACCATTCCATAAATCTTGTGTTTTGGGCCCCTGGAAGCATGAAAATCACTTTAAACATGCTAATTTTAGCTCTAACACTGATGATCCACCTACAAATGTGAACTGACGTTCAAAAATAAAACATTTGAAAACGGACCATTTTCCACATTTCTGAAGCATGACGTAATGGGGGGGTGTTATCTCTATTGTCGAAAATCAGCCGTTTTTGCTCGAACATTAAATGCCTCCAAATGGTATTTAATTAACTTCCCGAGCCCCTGGAAGCATGAAAATCACTTTAAACATGCTAATTTTAGCTCTAACACTGATGATCCACCTACAAATGTGAACTGACGTTCAAAAATAAAACATTTGAAAACGGACCATTTTCCACATTTCTGAAGCATGACGTAATGGGGGGGTGTTATCTCTTTTGTCGAAAATCAGCCGTTTTTGCTCTAACATTAAATGCCTCCAAATCGTATTTAATTAACTTCCCGAGCCCCTGGAAGCATGAAAATCACTTTAAACATGCTAATTTTAGCTCTAACACTGATGATCCACCTACAAATGTGAACTGACGTTCAAAAATAAAACATTTGAAAACGGACCATTTTCCACATTTCTGAAGCATGACGTAATGGGGGGGGTGTTATCTCTTTTGTCGAAAATCAGCCGTTTTTGCTCTAACATTAAATGCCTCCAAATGGTATTTAATTAACTTCCCGAGCCCCTGGAAGCATGAAAATCACTTTAAACATGCTAATTTTAGCTCTAACACTGATGATCCACCTACAAATGTGAACTGACGTTCAAAAATAAAACATTTGAAAACGGACCATTTTCCACATTTCTGAAGCATGACGTAATGGGGGGGTGTTATCTCTTTTGTCGAAAATCAGCCGTTTTTGCTCGAACATTAAATGCCTCCAAATGGTATTTAATTAACTTCCCGAGCCCCTGGAAGCATGAAAATCACTTTAAACATGCTAATTTTAGCTCTAACACTGATGATCCACCTACAAATGTGAACTGACGTTCAAAAATAAAACATTTGAAAACGGACCATTTTCCACATTTCTGAAGCATGACGTAATGGGGGGTGTTATCTCTTTTGTCGAAAATCAGCCGTTTTTGCTCTAACATTAAATGCCTCCAAATGGTATTTAATTAACTTCTCGAGCCCCTGGAAGCATGAAAATCACTTTAAACATGCTAATTTTAGCTCTAACACTGATGATCCACCTACAAATGTGAACTGACGTTCAAAAACTAAAACATTTGAAAACGGACCATTTTCCACATTTCTGAAGCATGACGTAATGGGGGGGTGTTATCTCTTTTGTCGAAAATCAGCCGTTTTTGCTCGAACATTAAATGCCTCCAAATGGTATTTAATTAACTTCCCGGGGTGAAGAAACCCTTTTTGAGAACTCAGAGTGAGTAAATTGGCCATTTTCATGCACTTTTAACCATTCCATAAATCTTGTGTTTTGGGCCCCTGGAAGCATGAAAATCACTTTAAACATGCTAATTTTAGCTCTAACACTGATGATCCACCTACAAATGTGAACTGACGTTCAAAAATAAAACATTTGAAAACGGACCATTTTCCACATTTCTGAAGCATGACGTAATGGGGGGGTGTTATCTCTATTGTCGAAAATCAGCCGTTTTTGCTCGAACATTAAATGCCTCCAAATGGTATTTAATTAACTTCCCGAGCCCCTGGAAGCATGAAAATCACTTTAAACATGCTAATTTTAGCTCTAACACTGATGATCCACCTACAAATGTGAACTGACGTTCAAAAATAAAACATTTGAAAACGGACCATTTTCCACATTTCTGAAGCATGACGTAATGGGGGGGTGTTATCTCTTTTGTCGAAAATCAGCCGTTTTTGCTCTAACATTAAATGCCTCCAAATCGTATTTAATTAACTTCCCGAGCCCCTGGAAGCATGAAAATCACTTTAAACATGCTAATTTTAGCTCTAACACTGATGATCCACCTACAAATGTGAACTGACGTTCAAAAATAAAACATTTGAAAACGGACCATTTTCCACATTTCTGAAGCATGACGTAATGGGGGGGGTGTTATCTCTTTTGTCGAAAATCAGCCGTTTTTGCTCTAACATTAAATGCCTCCAAATGGTATTTAATTAACTTCCCGAGCCCCTGGAAGCATGAAAATCACTTTAAACATGCTAATTTTAGCTCTAACACTGATGATCCACCTACAAATGTGAACTGACGTTCAAAAATAAAACATTTGAAAACGGACCATTTTCCACATTTCTGAAGCATGACGTAATGGGGGGGTGTTATCTCTTTTGTCGAAAATCAGCCGTTTTTGCTCGAACATTAAATGCCTCCAAATGGTATTTAATTAACTTCCCGAGCCCCTGGAAGCATGAAAATCACTTTAAACATGCTAATTTTAGCTCTAACACTGATGATCCACCTACAAATGTGAACTGACGTTCAAAAATAAAACATTTGAAAACGGACCATTTTCCACATTTCTGAAGCATGACGTAATGGGGGGTGTTATCTCTTTTGTCGAAAATCAGCCGTTTTTGCTCTAACATTAAATGCCTCCAAATGGTATTTAATTAACTTCTCGAGCCCCTGGAAGCATGAAAATCACTTTAAACATGCTAATTTTAGCTCTAACACTGATGATCCACCTACAAATGTGAACTGACGTTCAAAAACTAAAACATTTGAAAACGGACCATTTTCCACATTTCTGAAGCATGACGTAATGGGGGGGTGTTATCTCTTTTGTCGAAAATCAGCCGTTTTTGCTCGAACATTAAATGCCTCCAAATGGTATTTAATTAACTTCCCGGGGTGAAGAAACCCTTTTTGAGAACTCAGAGTGAGTAAATTGGCCATTTTCATGCACTTTTAACCATTCCATAAATCTTGTGTTTTGGGCCCCTGGAAGCATGAAAATCACTTTAAACATGCTAATTTTAGCTCTAACACTGATGATCCACCTACAAATGTGAACTGACGTTCAAAAATAAAACATTTGAAAACGGACCATTTTCCACATTTCTGAAGCATGACGTAATGGGGGGTGTTATCTCTTTTGTCGAAAATCAGCCGTTTTTGCTCTAACATTAAATGCCTCCAAATGGTATTTAATTAACTTCCCGAGCCCCTGGAAGCATGAAAATCACTTTAAACATGCTAATTTTAGCTCTAACACTGATGATCCACCTACAAATGTGAACTGACGTTCAAAAATAAAACATTTGAAAACGGACCATTTTCCACATTTCTGAAGCATGACGTAATGGGGGGGTGTTATCTCTTTTGTCGAAAATCAGCCGTTTTTGCTCGAACATTAAATGCCTCCAAATGGTATTTAATTAACTTCCCGGGGTGAAGAAACCCTTTTTGAGAACTCAGAGTGAGTAAATTGGCCATTTTCATGCACTTTTAACCATTCCATAAATCTTGTGTTTTGGGCCCCTGGAAGCATGAAAATCACTTTAAACATGCTAATTTTAGCTCTAACACTGATGATCCACCTACAAATGTGAACTGACGTTCAAAAATAAAACATTTGAAAACGGACCATTTTCCACATTTCTGAAGCATGACGTAATGGGGGGGTGTTATCTCTTTTGTCGAAAATCAGCCGTTTTTGCTGGAACATTAAATGCCTCCAAATGGTATTTAATTAACTTCCCGGGGTGAAGAAACCCTTTTTGAGAACTCAGAGTGAGTAAATTGGCCATTTTCATGCACTTTTAACCATTCCATAAATCTTGTGTTTTGGGCCCCTGGAAGCATGAAAATCACTTTAAACATGCTAATTTTAGCTCTAACACTGATGATCCACCTACAAATGTGAACTGACGTTCAAAAATAAAACATTTGAAAACGGACCATTTTCCACATTTCTGAAGCATGACGTAATGGGGGGGTGTTATCTCTATTGTCGAAAATCAGCCGTTTTTGCTCGAACATTAAATGCCTCCAAATGGTATTTAATTAACTTCCCGAGCCCCTGGAAGCATGAAAATCACTTTAAACATGCTAATTTTAGCTCTAACACTGATGATCCACCTACAAATGTGAACTGACGTTCAAAAATAAAACATTTGAAAACGGACCATTTTCCACATTTCTGAAGCATGACGTAATGGGGGGGTGTTATCTCTTTTGTCGAAAATCAGCCGTTTTTGCTCTAACATTAAATGCCTCCAAATCGTATTTAATTAACTTCCCGAGCCCCTGGAAGCATGAAAATCACTTTAAACATGCTAATTTTAGCTCTAACACTGATGATCCACCTACAAATGTGAACTGACGTTCAAAAATAAAACATTTGAAAACGGACCATTTTCCACATTTCTGAAGCATGACGTAATGGGGGGGGTGTTATCTCTTTTGTCGAAAATCAGCCGTTTTTGCTCTAACATTAAATGCCTCCAAATGGTATTTAATTAACTTCCCGAGCCCCTGGAAGCATGAAAATCACTTTAAACATGCTAATTTTAGCTCTAACACTGATGATCCACCTACAAATGTGAACTGACGTTCAAAAATAAAACATTTGAAAACGGACCATTTTCCACATTTCTGAAGCATGACGTAATGGGGGGGTGTTATCTCTTTTGTCGAAAATCAGCCGTTTTTGCTCGAACATTAAATGCCTCCAAATGGTATTTAATTAACTTCCCGAGCCCCTGGAAGCATGAAAATCACTTTAAACATGCTAATTTTAGCTCTAACACTGATGATCCACCTACAAATGTGAACTGACGTTCAAAAATAAAACATTTGAAAACGGACCATTTTCCACATTTCTGAAGCATGACGTAATGGGGGGTGTTATCTCTTTTGTCGAAAATCAGCCGTTTTTGCTCTAACATTAAATGCCTCCAAATGGTATTTAATTAACTTCCCGAGCCCCTGGAAGCATGAAAATCACTTTAAACATGCTAATTTTAGCTCTAACACTGATGATCCACCTACAAATGTGAACTGACGTTCAAAAATAAAACATTTGAAAACGGACCATTTTCCACATTTCTGAAGCATGACGTAATGGGGGGGTGTTATCTCTTTTGTCGAAAATCAGCCGTTTTTGCTCGAACATTAAATGCCTCCAAATGGTATTTAATTAACTTCCCGGGGTGAAGAAACCCTTTTTGAGAACTCAGAGTGAGTAAATTGGCCATTTTCATGCACTTTTAACCATTCCATAAATCTTGTGTTTTGGGCCCCTGGAAGCATGAAAATCACTTTAAACATGCTAATTTTAGCTCTAACACTGATGATCCACCTACAAATGTGAACTGACGTTCAAAAATAAAACATTTGAAAACGGACCATTTTCCACATTTCTGAAGCATGACGTAATGGGGGGTGTTATCTCTTTTGTCGAAAATCAGCCGTTTTTGCTCCAACATTAAATGCCTCCAAATGGTATTTAATTAACTTCCCGAGCCCCTGGAAGCATGAAAATCACTTTAAACATGCTAATTTTAGCTCTAACACTGATGATCCACCTACAAATGTGAACTGACGTTCAAAAATAAAACATTTGAAAACGGACCATTTTCCACATTTCTGAAGCATGACGTAATGGGGGGGTGTTATCTCTTTTGTCGAAAATCAGCCGTTTTTGCTCGAACATTAAATGCCTCCAAATGGTATTTAATTAACTTCCCGGGGTGAAGAAACCCTTTTTGAGAACTCAGAGTGAGTAAATTGGCCATTTTCATGCACTTTTAACCATTCCATAAATCTTGTGTTTTGGGCCCCTGGAAGCATGAAAATCACTTTAAACATGCTAATTTTAGCTCTAACACTGATGATCCACCTACAAATGTGAACTGACGTTCAAAAATAAAACATTTGAAAACGGACCATTTTCCACATTTCTGAAGCATGACGTAATGGGGGGGTGTCATCTCTTTTGTCGAAAATCAGCCGTTTTTGCTCGAACATTAAATGCCTCCAAATGGTATTTAATTAACTTCCCGGGGTGAAGAAACCCTTTTTGAGAACTCAGAGTGAGTAAATTGGCCATTTTCATGCACTTTTAACCATTCCATAAATCTTGTGTTTTGGGCCCCTGGAAGCATGAAAATCACTTTAAACATGCTAATTTTAGCTCTAACACTGATGATCCACCTACAAATGTGAACTGACGTTCAAAAATAAAACATTTGAAAACGGACCATTTTCCACATTTCTGAAGCATGACGTAATGGGGGGGTGTTATCTCTTTTGTCGAAAATCAGCCGTTTTTGCTCGAACATTAAATGCCTCCAAATGGTATTTAATTAACTTCCCGGGGTGAAGAAACCCTTTTTGAGAACTCAGAGTGAGTAAATTGGCCATTTTCATGCACTTTTAACCATTCCATAAATCTTGTGTTTTGGGCCCCTGGAAGCATGAAAATCACTTTAAACATGCTAATTTTAGCTCTAACACTGATGATCCAAGTACAAATGTGAACTGACGTTCAAAAATAAAACATTTGAAAACGGACCATTTTCCACATTTCTGAAGCATGACGTAATGGGGGGGTGTTATCTCTTTTGTCGAAAATCAGCCGTTTTTGCTCGAACATTAAATGCCTCCAAATGGTATTTAATTAACTTCCCGAGCCCCTGGAAGCATGAAAATCACTTTAAACATGCTAATTTTAGCTCTAACACTGATGATCCACCTACAAATGTGAACTGACGTTCAAAAATAAAACATTTGAAAACGGACCATTTTCCACATTTCTGAAGCATGACGTAATGGGGGGGTGTTATCTCTTTTGTCGAAAATCAGCCGTTTTTGCTCGAACATTAAATGCCTCCAAATGGTATTTAATTAACTTCCCGGGGTGAAGAAACCCTTTTTGAGAACTCAGAGTGAGTAAATTGGCCATTTTCATGCACTTTTAACCATTCCATAAATCTTGTGTTTTGGGCCCCTGGAAGCATGAAAATCACTTTAAACATGCTAATTTTAGCTCTAACACTGATGATCCACCTACAAATGTGAACTGACGTTCAAAAATAAAACATTTGAAAACGGACCATTTTCCACATTTCTGAAGCATGACGTAATGGGGGGGTGTTATCTCTTTTGTCGAAAATCAGCCGTTTTTGCTCGAACATTAAATGCCTCCAAATGGTATTTAATTAACTTCCCGGGGTGAAGAAACCCTTTTTGAGAACTCAGAGTGAGTAAATTGGCCATTTTCATGCACTTTTAACCATTCCATAAATCTTGTGTTTTGGGCCCCTGGAAGCATGAAAATCACTTTAAACATGCTAATTTTAGCTCTAACACTGATGATCCACCTACAAATGTGAACTGACGTTCAAAAATAAAACATTTGAAAACGGACCATTTTCCACATTTCTGAAGCATGACGTAATGGGGGGGTGTTATCTCTTTTGTCGAAAATCAGCCGTTTTTGCTCGAACATTAAATGCCTCAAAATGGTATTTAATTAACTTCCCGAGCCCCTGGAAGCATGAAAATCACTTTAAACATGCTAATTTTAGCTCTAACACTGATGATCCACCTACAAATGTGAACTGACGTTCAAAAATAAAACATTTGAAAACGGACCATTTTCCACATTTCTGAAGCATGACGTAATGGGGGGGTGTTATCTCTTTTGTCGAAAATCAGCCGTTTTTGCTCGAACATTAAATGCCTCCAAATGGTATTTAATTAACTTCCCGAGCCCCTGGAAGCATGAAAATCACTTTAAACATGCTAATTTTAGCTCTAACACTGATGATCCACCTACAAATGTGAACTGACGTTCAAAAATAAAACATTTGAAAACGGACCATTTTCCACATTTCTGAAGCATGACGTAATGGGGGGGTGTTATCTCTTTTGTCGAAAATCAGCCGTTTTTGCTCGAACATTAAATGCCTCCAAATGGTATTTAATTAACTTCCCGGGGTGAAGAAACCCTTTTTGAGAACTCAGAGTGAGTAAATTGGCCATTTTCATGCACTTTTAACCATTCCATAAATCTTGTGTTTTGGGCCCCTGGAAGTATGAAAATCACTTTAAACATGCTAATTTTAGCTCTAACACTGATGATCCACCTACAAATGTGAACTGACGTTCAAAAATAAAACATTTGAAAACGGACCATTTTCCACATTTCTGAAGCATGACGTAATGGGGGGGTGTTATCTCTTTTGTCGAAAATCAGCCGTTTTTGCTCGAACATTAAATGCATCCAAATGGTATTTAATTAACTTCCCGGGGTGAAGAAACCCTTTTTGAGAACTCAGAGTGAGTAAATTGGCCATTTTCATGCACTTTTAACCATTCCATAAATCTTGTGTTTTGGGCCCCTGGAAGCATGAAAATCACTTTAAACATGCTAATTTTAGCTCTAACACTGATGATCCACCTACAAATGTGAACTGACGTTCAAAAATAAAACATTTGAAAACGGACCATTTTCCACATTTCTGAAGCATGACGTAATGGGGGGGTGTTATCTCTTTTGTCGAAAATCAGCCGTTTTTGCTCGAACATTAAATGCCTCCAAATGGTATTTAATTAACTTCCCGGGGTGAAGAAACCCTTTTTGAGAACTCAGAGTGAGTAAATTGGCCATTTTCATGCACTTTTAACCATTCCATAAATCTTGTGTTTTGGGCCCCTGGAAGCATGAAAATCACTTTAAACATGCTAATTTTAGCTCTAACACTGATGATCCACCTACAAATGGGAACTGACGTTCAAAAATAAAACATTTGAAAACGGACCATTTTCCACATTTCTGAAGCATGACGTAATGGGGGGGTGTTATCTCTTTTGTCGAAAATCAGCCGTTTTTGCTCAAACATTAAATGCCTCCAAATGGTATTTAATTAACTTCCCGAGCCCCTGGAAGCATGAAAATCACTTTAAACATGCTAATTTTAGCTCTAACACTGATGATCCACCTACAAATGTGAACTGACGTTCAAAAATAAAACATTTGAAAACGGACCATTTTCCACATTTCTGAAGCATGACGTAATGGGGGGGTGTTATCTCTTTTGTCGAAAATCAGCCGTTTTTGCTCGAACATTAAATGCCTCCAAATGGTATTTAATTAACTTCCCGGGGTGAAGAAACCCTTTTTGAGAACTCAGAGTGAGTAAATTGGCCATTTTCATGCACTTTTAACCATTCCATAAATCTTGTGTTTTGGGCCCCTGGAAGCATGAAAATCACTTTAAACATGCTAATTTTAGCTCTAACACTGATGATCCACCTACAAATGTGAACTGACGTTCAAAAATAAAACATTTGAAAACGGACCATTTTCCACATTTCTGAAGCATGACGTAATGGGGGGGTGTTATCTCTTTTGTCGAAAATCAGCCGTTTTTGCTCGAACATTAAATGCCTCCAAATGGTATTTAATTAACTTCCCGGGGTGAAGAAACCCTTTTTGAGAACTCAGAGTGAGTAAATTGGCCATTTTCATGCACTTTTAACCATTCCATAAATCTTGTGTTTTGGGCCCCTGGAAGCATGAAAATCACTTTAAACATGCTAATTTTAGCTCTAACACTGATGATCCACCTACAAATGTGAACTGACGTTCAAAAATAAAACATTTGAAAATGGACCATTTTCCACATTTCTGAAGCATGACGTAATGGGGGGGTGTTATCTCTTTTGTCGAAAATCAGCCGTTTTTGCTCGAACATTAAATGCCTCCAAATGGTATTTAATTAACTTCCCGGGGTGAAGAAACCCTTTTTGAGAACTCAGAGTGAGTAAATTGGCCATTTTCATGCACTTTTAACCATTCCATAAATCTTGTGTTTTGGGCCCCTGGAAGCATGAAAATCACTTTAAACATGCTAATTTTAGCTCTAACACTGATGATCCACGTACAAATGTGAACTGACGTTCAAAAATAAAACATTTGAAAACGGACCATTTTCCACATTTCTGAAGCATGACGTAATGGGGGGGTGTTATCTCTTTTGTCGAAAATCAGCCGTTTTTGCTCGAACATTAAATGCCTCCAAATGGTATTTAATTAACTTCCCGGGGTGAAGAAACCCTTTTTGAGAACTCAGAGTGAGTAAATTGGCCATTTTCATGCACTTTTAACCATTCCATAAATCTTGTGTTTTGGGCCCCTGGAAGCATGAAAATCACTTTAAACATGCTAATTTTAGCTCTAACACTGATGATCCACCTACAAATGTGAACTGACGTTCAAAAATAAAACATTTGAAAACGGACCATTTTCCACATTTCTGAAGCATGACGTAATGGGGGGGTGTTATCTCTTTTGTCGAAAATCAGCCGTTTTTGCTCGAACATTAAATGCCTCCAAATGGTATTTAATTAACTTCCCGGGGTGAAGAAACCCTTTTTGAGAACTCAGAGTGAGTAAATTGGCCATTTTCATGCACTTTTAACCATTCCATAAATCTTGTGTTTTGGGCCCCTGGAAGCATGAAAATCACTTTAAACATGCTAATTTTAGCTCTAACACTGATGATCCACGTACAAATGTGAACTGACGTTCAAAAATAAAACATTTGAAAACGGACCATTTTCCACATTTCTGAAGCATGACGTAATGGGGGGGTGTTATCTCTTTTGTCGAAAATCAGCCGTTTTTGCTCGAACATTAAATGCCTCCAAATGGTATTTAATTAACTTCCCGAGCCCCTGGAAGCATGAAAATCACTTTAAACATGCTAATTTTAGCTCTAACACTGATGATCCACCTACAAATGTGAACTGACGTTCAAAAATAAAACATTTGAAAACGGACCATTTTCCACATTTCTGAAGCATGACGTAATGGGGTGGTGTTATCTCTTTTGTCGAAAATCAGCCGTTTTTGCTCGAACATTAAATGCCTCCAAATGGTATTTAATTAACTTCCCGGGGTGAAGAAACCCTTTTTGAGAACTCAGAGTGAGTAAATTGGCCATTTTCATGCACTTTTAACCATTCCATAAATCTTGTGTTTTGGGCCCCTGGAAGCATGAAAATCACTTTAAACATGCTAATTTTAGCTCTAACACTGATGATCCACTTACAAATGTGAACTGACGTTCAAAAATAAAACATTTGAAAACGGACCATTTTCCACATTTCTGAAGCATGACGTAATGGGGGGGTGTTATCTCTTTTGTCGAAAATCAGCCGTTTTTGCTCGAACATTAAATGCCTCCAAATGGTATTTAATTAACTTCCCGGGGTGAAGAAACCCTTTTTGAGAACTCAGAGTGAGTAAATTGGCCATTTTCATGCACTTTTAACCATTCCATAAATCTTGTGTTTTGGGCCCCTGGAAGCATGAAAATCACTTTAAACATGCTAATTTTAGCTCTAACACTGATGATCCACGTACAAATGTGAACTGACGTTAAAAAATAAAACATTTGAAAACGGACCATTTTCCACATTTCTGAAGCATGACGTAATGGGGGGGTGTTATCTCTTTTGTCGAAAATCAGCCGTTTTTGCTCGAACATTAAATGCCTCCAAATGGTATTTAATTAACTTCCCGAGCCCCTGGAAGCATGAAAATCACTTTAAACATGCTAATTTTAGCTCTAACACTGATGATCCACCTACAAATGTGAACTGACGTTCAAAAATAAAACATTTGAAAACGGACCATTTTCCACATTTCTGAAGCATGACGTAATGGGGGGGTGTTATCTCTTTTGTCGAAAATCAGCCGTTTTTGCTCGAACATTAAATGCCTCCAAATGGTATTTAATTAACTTCCCGAGCCCCTGGAAGCATGAAAATCACTTTAAACATGCTAATTTTAGCTCTAACACTGATGATCCACCTACAAATGTGAACTGACGTTCAAAAATAAAACATTTGAAAACGGACCATTTTCCACATTTCTGAAGCATGACGTAATGGGGGGGTGTTATCTCTTTTGTCGAAAATCAGCCGTTTTTGCTCGAACATTAAATGCCTCCAAATGGTATTTAATTAACTTCCCGAGCCCCTGGAAGCATGAAAATCACTTTAAACATGCTAATTTTAGCTCTAACACTGATGATCCACCTACAAATGTGAACTGACGTTCAAAAATAAAACATTTGAAAACGGACCATTTTCCACATTTCTGAAGCATGACGTAATGGGGGGGTGTTATCTCTTTTGTCGAAAATCAGCCGTTTTTGCTCGAACATTAAATGCCTCCAAATGGTATTTAATTAACTTACCGAGCCCCTGGAAGCATGAAAATCACTTTAAACATGCTAATTTTAGCTCTAACACTGATGATCCACCTACAAATGTGAACTGACGTTCAAAAATAAAACATTTGAAAACGGACCATTTTCCACATTTCTGAAGCATGACGTAATGGGGGGGTGTTATCTCTTTTGTCGAAAATCAGCCGTTTTTGCTCGAACATTAAATGCCTCCAAATGGTATTTAATTAACTTCCCGGGGTGAAGAAACCCTTTTTGAGAACTCAGAGTGAGTAAATTGGCCATTTTCATGCACTTTTAACCATTCCATAAATCTTGTGTTTTGGGCCCCTGGAAGCATGAAAATCACTTTAAACATGCTAATTTTAGCTCTAACACTGATGATCCACCTACAAATGTGAACTGACGTTCAAAAATAAAACATTTGAAAACGGACCATTTTCCACATTTCTGAAGCATGACGTAATGGGGGGGTGTTATCTCTTTTGTCGAAAATCAGCCGTTTTTGCTCGAACATTAAATGCCTCCAAATGGTATTTAATTAACTTCCCGGGGTGAAGAAACCCTTTTTGAGAACTCAGAGTGAGTAAATTGGCCATTTTCATGCACTTTTAACCATTCCATAAATCTTGTGTTTTGGGCCCCTGGAAGCATGAAAATCACTTTAAACATGCTAATTTTAGCTCTAACACTGATGATCCACCTACAAATGTGAACTGACGTTCAAAAATAAAACATTTGAAAACGGACCATTTTCCACATTTCTGAAGCATGACGTAATGGGGGGGTGTTATCTCTTTTGTCGAAAATCAGCCGTTTTTGCTCGAACATTAAATGCCTCCAAATGGTATTTAATTAACTTCCCGGGGTGAAGAAACCCTTTTTGAGAACTCAGAGTGAGTAAATTGGCCATTTTCATGCACTTTTAACCATTCCATAAATCTTGTGTTTTGGGCCCCTGGAAGCATGAAAATCACTTTAAACATGCTAATTTTAGCTCTAACACTGATGATCCACCTACAAATGTGAACTGACGTTCAAAAATAAAACATTTGAAAACGGACCATTTTCCACATTTCTGAAGCATGACGTAATGGGGGGGTGTTATCTCTTTTGTCGAAAATCAGCCGTTTTTGCTCGAACATTAAATGCCTCCAAATGGTATTTAATTAACTTCCCGAGCCCCTGGAAGCATGAAAATCACTTTAAACATGCTAATTTTAGCTCTAACACTGATGATCCACCTACAAATGTGAACTGACGTTCAAAAATAAAACATTTGAAAACGGACCATTTTCCACATTTCTGAAGCATGACGTAATGGGGGGGGTGTTATCTCTTTTGTCGAAAATCAGCCGTTTTTGCTCGAACATTAAATGCCTCCAAATGGTATTTAATTAACTTCCCGGGGTGAAGAAACCCTTTTTGAGAACTCAGAGTGAGTAAATTGGCCATTTTCATGCACTTTTAACCATTCCATAAATCTTGTGTTTTGGGCCCCTGGAAGCATGAAAATCACTTTAAACATGCTAATTTTAGCTCTAACACTGATGATCCACCTACAAATGTGAACTGACGTTCAAAAATAAAACATTTGAAAACGGACCATTTTCCACATTTCTGAAGCATGACGTAATGGGGGGGTGTTATCTCTTTTGTCGAAAATCAGCCGTTTTTGCTCGAACATTAAATGCCTCCAAATGGTATTTAATTAACTTCCCGAGCCCCTGGAAGCATGAAAATCACTTTAAACATGCTAATTTTAGCTCTAACACTGATGATCCACCTACAAATGTGAACTGACGTTCAAAAATAAAACATTTGAAAACGGAATATTTTCCACATTTCTGAAGCATGACGTAATGGGGGGGTGTTATCTCTTTTGTCGAAAATCAGCCGTTTTTGCTCGAACATTAAATGCCTCCAAATGGTATTTAATTAACTTCCCGGGGTGAAGAAACCCTTTTTGAGAACTCAGAGTGAGTAAATTGGCCATTTTCATGCACTTTTAACCATTCCATAAATCTTGTGTTTTGGGCCCCTGGAAGCATGAAAATCACTTTAAACATGCTAATTTTAGCTCTAACACTGATGATCCACCTACAAATGTGAACTGACGTTCAAAAATAAAACATTTGAAAACGGACCATTTTCCACATTTCTGAAGCATGACGTAATGGGGGGGTGTTATCTCTTTTGTCGAAAATCAGCCGTTTTTGCTCGAACATTAAATGCCTCCAAATGGTATTTAATTAACTTCCCGAGCCCCTGGAAGCATGAAAATCACTTTAAACATGCTAATTTTAGCTCTAACACTGATGATCCACCTACAAATGTGAACTGACGTTCAAAAATAAAACATTTGAAAACGGACCATTTTCCACATTTCTGAAGCATGACGTAATGGGGGGGTGTTATCTCTTTTGTCGAAAATCAGCCGTTTTTGCTCGAACATTAAATGCCTCCAAATGGTATTTAATTAACTTCCCGAGCCCCTGGAAGCATGAAAATCACTTTAAACATGCTAATTTTAGCTCTAACACTGATGATCCACCTACAAATGTGAACTGACGTTCAAAAATAAAACATTTGAAAACGGACCATTTTCCACATTTCTGAAGCATGACGTAATGGGGGGGTGTTATCTCTTTTGTCGAAAATCAGCCGTTTTTGCTCTAACATTAAATGCCTCCAAATGGTATTTAATTAACTTCCCGAGCCCCTGGAAGCATGAAAATCACTTTAAACATGCTAATTTTAGCTCTAACACTGATGATCCACCTACAAATGTGAACTGACGTTCAAAAATAAAACATTTGAAAACGGACCATTTTCCACATTTCTGAAGCATGACGTAATGGGGGGGTGTTATCTCTTTTGTCGAAAATCAGCCGTTTTTGCTCGAACATTAAATGCCTCCAAATGGTATTTAATTAACTTCCCGGGGTGAAGAAACCCTTTTTGAGAACTCAGAGTGAGTAAATTGGCCATTTTCATGCACTTTTAACCATTCCATAAATCTTGTGTTTTGGGCCCCTGGAAGCATGAAAATCACTTTAAACATGCTAATTTTAGCTCTAACACTGATGATCCACCTACAAATGTGAACTGACGTTCAAAAATAAAACATTTGAAAACGGACCATTTTCCACATTTCTGAAGCATGACGTAATGGGGGGTGTTAGCTCTCTTGTCGAAAATCAGCCGTTTTTGCTCGAACATTAAATGCCTCCAAATGGTATTTAATTAACTTCCCGAGCCCATGGAAGCATGAAAATCACTTTAAACATGCTAATTTTAGCTCTAACACTGATGATCCACCTACAAATGTGAACTGACGTTCAAAAATAAAACATTTGAAAACGAACCATTTTCCACATTTCTGAAGCATGACGTAATGGGGGGGTGTTATCTCTTTTGTCGAAAATCAGCCGTTTTTGCTCGAACATTAAATGCCTCCAAATGGTATTTAATTAACTTCCCGGGGTGAAGAAACCCTTTTTGAGAACTCAGAGTGATTAAATTGGCCATTTTCATGCACTTTTAACCATTCCATAAATCTTGTGTTTTGGGCCCCTGGAAGCATGAAAATCACTTTAAACATGCTAATTTTAGCTCTAACACTGATGATCCACCTACAAATGTGAACTGACGTTCAAAAATAAAACATTTGAAAACGGACCATTTTCCACATTTCTGAAGCATGACGTAATGGGGGGGTGTTATCTCTTTTGTCGAAAATCAGCCGTTTTTGCTCGAACATTAAATGCCTCCAAATGGTATTTAATTAACTTCCCGGGGTGAAGAAACCCTTTTTGAGAACTCAGAGTGAGTAAATTGGCCATTTTCATGCACTTTTAACCATTCCATAAATCTTGTGTTTTGGGCCCCTGGAAGCATGAAAATCACTTTAAACATGCTAATTTTAGCTCTAACACTGATGATCCACCTACAAATGTGAACTGACGTTCAAAAATAAAACATTTGAAAACGGACCATTTTCCACATTTCTGAAGCATGACGTAATGGGGGGGTGTTATCTCTTTTGTCGAAAATCAGCCGTTTTTGCTTGAACATTAAATGCCTTTAAATGGTATTTAATTACCTTCCCGAGCCCCTGGAAGCATGAAAATCACTTTAAACATGCTAATTTTAGCTCTAACACTGATGATCCACCTACAAATGTGAACTGACGTTCAAAAATAAAACATTTGAAAACGGACCATTTTCCACATTTCTGAAGCATGACGTAATGGGGGGGTGTTATCTCTTTTGTCGAAAATCAGCCGTTTTTGCTCGAACATTAAATGCCTCCAAATGGTATTTAATTAACTTCCCGAGCCCCTGGAAGCATGAAAATCACTTTAAACATGCTAATTTTAGCTCTAACACTGATGATCCACCTACAAATGTGAACTGACGTTCAAAAATAAAACATTTGAAAACGGACCATTTTCCACATTTCTGAAGCATGACGTAATGGGGGGGTGTTATCTCTTTTGTCGAAAATCAGCCGTTTTTGCTCGAACATTAAATGCCTCCAAATGGTATTTAATTAACTTCCCGGGGTGAAGAAACCCTTTTTGAGAACTCAGAGTGAGTAAATTGGCCATTTTCATGCACTTTTAACCATTCCATAAATCTTGTGTTTTGGGCCCCTGGAAGCATGAAAATCACTTTAAACATGCTAATTTTAGCTCTAACACTGATGATCCACCTACAAATGTGAACTGACGTTCAAACATAAAACATTTGAAAACGGACCATTTTCCACATTTCTGAAGCATGACGTAATGGGGGGGTGTTATCTCTTTTGTCGAAAATCAGCCGTTTTTGCTCGAACATTAAATGCCTCCAAATGGTATTTAATTAACTTCCCGAGCCCCTGGAAGCATGAAAATCACTTTAAACATGCTAATTTTAGCTCTAACACTGATGATCCACCTACAAATGTGAACTGACGTTCAAAAATAAAACATTTGAAAACGGACCATTTTCCACATTTCTGAAGCATGACGTAATGGGGGGGTGTTATCTCTTTTGTCGAAAATCAGCCGTTTTTGCTCTAACATTAAATGCCTCCAAATGGTATTTAATTAACTTCCCGAGCCCCTGGAAGCATGAAAATCACTTTAAACATGCTAATTTTAGCTCTAACACTGATGATCCACCTACAAATGTGAACTGACGTTCAAAAATAAAACATTTGAAAACGGACCATTTTCCACATTTCTGAAGCATGACGTAATGGGGGGGTGTTATCTCTTTTGTCGAAAATCAGCCGTTTTTGCTCTAACATTAAATGCCTCCAAATGGTATTTAATTAACTTCCCGAGCCCCTGGAAGCATGAAAATCACTTTAAACATGCTAATTTTAGCTCTAACACTGATGATCCACCTACAAATGTGAACTGACGTTCAAAAATAAAACATTTGAAAACGGACCATTTTCCACATTTCTGAAGCATGACGTAATGGGGGGGTGTTATCTCTTTTGTCGAAAATCAGCCGTTTTTGCTCGAACATTAAATGCCTCCAAATGGTATTTAATTAACTTCCCGGGGTGAAGAAACCCTTTTTGAGAACTCAGAGTGAGTAAATTGGCCATTTTCATGCACTTTTAACCATTCCATAAATCTTGTGGTTTGGGCCCCTGGAAGCATGAAAATCACTTTAAACATGCTAATTTTAGCTCTAACACTGATGATCCACCTACAAATGTGAACTGACGTTCAAAAATAAAACATTTGAAAACGGACCATTTTCCACATTTCTGAAGCATGACGTAATGGGGGGGTGTTATCTCTTTTGTCGAAAATCAGCCGTTTTTGCTCGAACATTAAATGCCTCCAAATGGTATTTAATTAACTTCCCGAGCCCCTGGAAGCATGAAAATCACTTTAAACATGCTAATTTTAGCTCTAACACTGATGATCCACCTACAAATGTGAACTGACGTTCAAAAATAAAACATTTGAAAACGGACCATTTTCCACATTTCTGAAGCATGATGTAATGGGGGGGTGTTATCTCTTTTGTCGAAAATCAGCTGTTTTTGCTCTAACATTAAATGCCTCCAAATGGTATTTAATTAACTTCCCGAGCCCCTGGAAGCATGAAAATCACTTTAAACATGCTAATTTTAGCTCTAACACTGATGATCCACCTACAAATGTGAACTGACGTTCAAAAATAAAACATTTGAAAACGGACCATTTTCCACATTTCTGAAGCATGACGTAATGGGGGGGTGTTATCTCTTTTGTCGAAAATCAGCCGTTTTTGCTCGAACATTAAATGCCTCCAAATGGTATTTAATTAACTTCCCGGGGTGAAGAAACCCTTTTTGAGAACTCAGAGTGAGTAAATTGGCCATTTTCATGCACTTTTAACCATTCCATAAATCTTGTGGTTTGGGCCCCTGGAAGCATGAAAATCACTTTAAACATGCTAATTTTAGCTCTAACACTGATGATCCACCTACAAATGTGAACTGACGTTCAAAAATAAAACATTTGAAAACGGACCATTTTCCACATTTCTGAAGCATGACGTAATGGGGGGGTGTTATCTCTTTTGTCGAAAATCAGCCGTTTTTGCTCGAACATTAAATGCCTCCAAATGGTATTTAATTAACTTCCCGGGGTGAAGAAACCCTTTTTGAGAACTCAGAGTGAGTAAATTGGCCATTTTCATGCACTTTTAACCATTCCATAAATCTTGTGTTTTGGGCCCCTGGAAGCATGAAAATCACTTGAAACATGCTAATTTTAGCTCTAACACTGATGATCCACCTACAAATGTGAACTGACGTTCAAAAATAAAACATTTGAAAACGGACCATTTTCCACATTTCTGAAGCATGACGTAATGGGGGGGTGTTATCTCTTTTGTCGAAAATCAGCCGTTTTTGCTGGAACATTAAATGCCTCCAAATGGTATTTAATTAACTTCCCGGGGTGAAGAAACCCTTTTTGAGAACTCAGAGTGAGTAAATTGGCCATTTTCATGCACTTTTAACCATTCCATAAATCTTCTGTTTTGGGCCCCTGGAAGCATGAAAATCACTTTAAACATGCTAATTTTAGCTCTAACACTGATGATCCACCTACAAATGTGAACTGACGTTCAAAAATAAAACATTTGAAAACGGACCATTTTCCACATTTCTGAAGCATGACGTAATGGGGGGGTGTTATCTCTATTGTCGAAAATCAGCCGTTTTTGCTCGAACATTAAATGCCTCCAAATGGTATTTAATTAACTTCCCGAGCCCCTGGAAGCATGAAAATCACTTTAAACATGCTAATTTTAGCTCTAACACTGATGATCCACCTACAAATGTGAACTGACGTTCAAAAATAAAACATTTGAAAACGGACCATTTTCCACATTTCTGAAGCATGACGTAATGGGGGGGTGTTATCTCTTTTGTCGAAAATCAGCCGTTTTTGCTCTAACATTAAATGCCTCCAAATCGTATTTAATTAACTTCCCGAGCCCCTGGAAGCATGAAAATCACTTTAAACATGCTAATTTTAGCTCTAACACTGATGATCCACCTACAAATGTGAACTGACGTTCAAAAATAAAACATTTGAAAACGGACCATTTTCCACATTTCTGAAGCATGACGTAATGGGGGGGTGTTATCTCTTTTGTCGAAAATCAGCCGTTTTTGCTCTAACATTAAATGCCTCCAAATGGTATTTAATTAACTTCCCGAGCCCCTGGAAGCATGAAAATCACTTTAAACATGCTAATTTTAGCTCTAACACTGATGATCCACCTACAAATGTGAACTGACGTTCAAAAATAAAACATTTGAAAACGGACCATTTTCCACATTTCTGAAGCATGACGTAATGGGGGGGTGTTATCTCTTTTGTCGAAAATCAGCCGTTTTTGCTCGAACATTAAATGCCTCCAAATGGTATTTAATTAACTTCCTGAGCCCCTGGAAGCATGAAAATCACTTTAAACATGCTAATTTTAGCTCTAACACTGATGATCCACCTACAAATGTGAACTGACGTTCAAAAATAAAACATTTGAAAACGGACCATTTTCCACATTTCTGAAGCATGACGTAATGGGGGGTGTTATCTCTTTTGTCGAAAATCAGCCGTTTTTGCTCTAACATTAAATGCCTCCAAATGGTATTTAATTAACTTCCCGAGCCCCTGGAAGCATGAAAATCACTTTAAACATGCTAATTTTAGCTCTAACACTGATGATCCACCTACAAATGTGAACTGACGTTCAAAAATAAAACATTTGAAAACGGACCATTTTCCACATTTCTGAAGCATGACGTAATGGGGGGGTGTTATCTCTTTTGTCGAAAATCAGCCGTTTTTGCTCGAACATTAAATGCCTCCAAATGGTATTTAATTAACTTCCCGGGGTGAAGAAACCCTTTTTGAGAACTCAGAGTGAGTAAATTGGCCATTTTCATGCACTTTTAACCATTCCATAAATCTTGTGTTTTGGGCCCCTGGAAGCATGAAAATCACTTTAAACATGCTAATTTTAGCTCTAACACTGATGATCCACCTACAAATGTGAACTGACGTTCAAAAATAAAACATTTGAAAACGGACCATTTTCCACATTTCTGAAGCATGACGTAATGGGGGGTGTTATCTCTTTTGTCGAAAATCAGCCGTTTTTGCTCTAACATTAAATGCCTCCAAATGGTATTTAATTAACTTCCCGAGCCCCTGGAAGCATGAAAATCACTTTAAACATGCTAATTTTAGCTCTAACACTGATGATCCACCTACAAATGTGAACTGACGTTCAAAAATAAAACATTTGAAAACGGACCATTTTCCACATTTCTGAAGCATGACGTAATGGGGGGGTGTTATCTCTTTTGTCGAAAATCAGCCGTTTTTGCTTGAACATTAAATGCCTCCAAATGGTATTTAATTAACTTCCCGGGGTGAAGAAACCCTTTTTGAGAACTCAGAGTGAGTAAATTGGCCATTTTCATGCACTTTTAACCATTCCATAAATCTTGTGTTTTGGGCCCCTGGAAGCATGAAAATCACTTTAAACATGCTAATTTTAGCTCTAACACTGATGATCCACCTACAAATGTGAACTGACGTTCAAAAATAAAACATTTGAAAACGGACCATTTTCCACATTTCTGAAGCATGACGTAATGGGGGGGTGTCATCTCTTTTGTCGAAAATCAGCCGTTTTTGCTCGAACATTAAATGCCTCCAAATGGTATTTAATTAACTTCCCGGGGTGAAGAAACCCTTTTTGAGAACTCAGAGTGAGTAAATTGGCCATTTTCATGCACTTTTAACCATTCCATAAATCTTGTGTTTTGGGCCCCTGGAAGCATGAAAATCACTTTAAACATGCTAATTTTAGCTCTAACACTGATGATCCACCTACAAATGTGAACTGACGTTCAAAAATAAAACATTTGAAAACGGACCATTTTCCACATTTCTGAAGCATGACGTAATGGGGGGGTGTTATCTCTTTTGTCGAAAATCAGCCGTTTTTGCTCGAACATTAAATGCCTCCAAATGGTATTTAATTAACTTCCCGGGGTGAAGAAACCCTTTTTGAGAACTCAGAGTGAGTAAATTGGCCATTTTCATGCACTTTTAACCATTCCATAAATCTTGTGTTTTGGGCCCCTGGAAGCATGAAAATCACTTTAAACATGCTAATTTTAGCTCTAACACTGATGATCCACGTACAAATGTGAACTGACGTTCAAAAATAAAACATTTGAAAACGGACCATTTTCCACATTTCTGAAGCATGACGTAATGGGGGGGTGTTATCTCTTTTGTCGAAAATCAGCCGTTTTTGCTCGAACATTAAATGCCTCCAAATGGTATTTAATTAACTTCCCGAGCCCCTGGAAGCATGAAAATCACTTTAAACATGCTAATTTTAGCTCTAACACTGATGATCCACCTACAAATGTGAACTGACGTTCAAAAATAAAACATTTGAAAACGGACCATTTTCCACATTTCTGAAGCATGACGTAATGGGGGGGTGTTATCTCTTTTGTCGAAAATCAGCCGTTTTTGCTCGAACATTAAATGCCTCCAAATGGTATTTAATTAACTTCCCGGGGTGAAGAAACCCTTTTTGAGAACTCAGAGTGAGTAAATTGGCCATTTTCATGCACTTTTAACCATTCCATAAATCTTGTGTTTTGGGCCCCTGGAAGCATGAAAATCACTTTAAACATGCTAATTTTAGCTCTAACACTGATGATCCACCTACAAATGTGAACTGACGTTCAAAAATAAAACATTTGAAAACGGACCATTTTCCACATTTCTGAAGCATGACGTAATGGGGGGGTGTTATCTCTTTTGTCGAAAATCAGCCGTTTTTGCTCGAACATTAAATGCCTCCAAATGGTATTTAATTAACTTCCCGGGGTGAAGAAACCCTTTTTGAGAACTCAGAGTGAGTAAATTGGCCATTTTCATGCACTTTTAACCATTCCATAAATCTTGTGTTTTGGGCCCCTGGAAGCATGAAAATCACTTTAAACATGCTAATTTTAGCTCTAACACTGATGATCCACCTACAAATGTGAACTGACGTTCAAAAATAAAACATTTGAAAACGGACCATTTTCCACATTTCTGAAGCATGACGTAATGGGGGGGTGTTATCTCTTTTGTCGAAAATCAGCCGTTTTTGCTCGAACATTAAATGCCTCAAAATGGTATTTAATTAACTTCCCGAGCCCCTGGAAGCATGAAAATCACTTTAAACATGCTAATTTTAGCTCTAACACTGATGATCCACCTACAAATGTGAACTGACGTTCAAAAATAAAACATTTGAAAACGGACCATTTTCCACATTTCTGAAGCATGACGTAATGGGGGGGTGTTATCTCTTTTGTCGAAAATCAGCCGTTTTTGCTCGAACATTAAATGCCTCCAAATGGTATTTAATTAACTTCCCGAGCCCCTGGAAGCATGAAAATCACTTTAAACATGCTAATTTTAGCTCTAACACTGATGATCCACCTACAAATGTGAACTGACGTTCAAAAATAAAACATTTGAAAACGGACCATTTTCCACATTTCTGAAGCATGACGTAATGGGGGGGTGTTATCTCTTTTGTCGAAAATCAGCCGTTTTTGCTCGAACATTAAATGCCTCCAAATGGTATTTAATTAACTTCCCGGGGTGAAGAAACCCTTTTTGAGAACTCAGAGTGAGTAAATTGGCCATTTTCATGCACTTTTAACCATTCCATAAATCTTGTGTTTTGGGCCCCTGGAAGCATGAAAATCACTTTAAACATGCTAATTTTAGCTCTAACACTGATGATCCACCTACAAATGTGAACTGACGTTCAAAAATAAAACATTTGAAAACGGACCATTTTCCACATTTCTGAAGCATGACGTAATGGGGGGGTGTTATCTCTTTTGTCGAAAATCAGCCGTTTTTGCTCGAACATTAAATGCATCCAAATGGTATTTAATTAACTTCCCGGGGTGAAGAAACCCTTTTTGAGAACTCAGAGTGAGTAAATTGGCCATTTTCATGCACTTTTAACCATTCCATAAATCTTGTGTTTTGGGCCCCTGGAAGCATGAAAATCACTTTAAACATGCTAATTTTAGCTCTAACACTGATGATCCACCTACAAATGTGAACTGACGTTCAAAAATAAAACATTTGAAAACGGACCATTTTCCACATTTCTGAAGCATGACGTAATGGGGGGGTGTTATCTCTTTTGTCGAAAATCAGCCGTTTTTGCTCGAACATTAAATGCCTCCAAATGGTATTTAATTAACTTCCCGGGGTGAAGAAACCCTTTTTGAGAACTCAGAGTGAGTAAATTGGCCATTTTCATGCACTTTTAACCATTCCATAAATCTTGTGTTTTGGGCCCCTGGAAGCATGAAAATCACTTTAAACATGCTAATTTTAGCTCTAACACTGATGATCCACCTACAAATGCGAACTGACGTTCAAAAATAAAACATTTGAAAACGGACCATTTTCCACATTTCTGAAGCATGACGTAATGGGGGGGTGTTATCTCTTTTGTCGAAAATCAGCCGTTTTTGCTCAAACATTAAATGCCTCCAAATGGTATTTAATTAACTTCCCGAGCCCCTGGAAGCATGAAAATCACTTTAAACATGGTAATTTTAGCTCTAACACTGATGATCCACCTACAAATGTGAACTGACGTTCAAAAATAAAACATTTGAAAACGGACCATTTTCCACATTTCTGAAGCATGACGTAATGGGGGGGTGTTATCTCTTTTGTCGAAAATCAGCCGTTTTTGCTCGAACATTAAATGCCTCCAAATGGTATTTAATTAACTTCCCGGGGTGAAGAAACCCTTTTTGAGAACTCAGAGTGAGTAAATTGGCCATTTTCATGCACTTTTAACCATTCCATAAATCTTGTGTTTTGGGCCCCTGGAAGCATGAAAATCACTTTAAACATGCTAATTTTAGCTCTAACACTGATGATCCACCTACAAATGTGAACTGACGTTCAAAAATAAAACATTTGAAAACGGACCATTTTCCACATTTCTGAAGCATGACGTAATGGGGGGGTGTTATCTCTTTTGTCGAAAATCAGCCGTTTTTGCTCGAACATTAAATGCCTCCAAATGGTATTTAATTAACTTCCCGGGGTGAAGAAACCCTTTTTGAGAACTCAGAGTGAGTAAATTGGCCATTTTCATGCACTTTTAACCATTCCATAAATCTTGTGTTTTGGGCCCCTGGAAGCATGAAAATCACTTTAAACATGCTAATTTTAGCTCTAACACTGATGATCCACCTACAAATGTGAACTGACGTTCAAAAATAAAACATTTGAAAACGGACCATTTTCCACATTTCTGAAGCATGACGTAATGGGGGGGTGTTATCTCTTTTGTCGAAAATCAGCCGTTTTTGCTCGAACATTAAATGCCTCCAAATGGTATTTAATTAACTTCCCGGGGTGAAGAAACCCTTTTTGAGAACTCAGAGTGAGTAAATTGGCCATTTTCATGCACTTTTAACCATTCCATAAATCTTGTGTTTTGGGCCCCTGGAAGCATGAAAATCACTTTAAACATGCTAATTTTAGCTCTAACACTGATGATCCACGTACAAATGTGAACTGACGTTCAAAAATAAAACATTTGAAAACGGACCATTTTCCACATTTCTGAAGCATGACGTAATGGGGGGGTGTTATCTCTTTTGTCGAAAATCAGCCGTTTTTGCTCGAACATTAAATGCCTCCAAATGGTATTTAATTAACTTCCCGGGGTGAAGAAACCCTTTTTGAGAACTCAGAGTGAGTAAATTGGCCATTTTCATGCACTTTTAACCATTCCATAAATCTTGTGTTTTGGGCCCCTGGAAGCATGAAAATCACTTTAAACATGCTAATTTTAGCTCTAACACTGATGATCCACCTACAAATGTGAACTGACGTTCAAAAATAAAACATTTGAAAACGGACCATTTTCCACATTTCTGAAGCATGACGTAATGGGGGGGTGTTATCTCTTTTGTCGAAAATCAGCCGTTTTTGCTCGAACATTAAATGCCTCCAAATGGTATTTAATTAACTTCCCGGGGTGAAGAAACCCTTTTTGAGAACTCAGAGTGAGTAAATTGGCCATTTTCATGCACTTTTAACCATTCCATAAATCTTGTGTTTTGGGCCCCTGGAAGCATGAAAATCACTTTAAACATGCTAATTTTAGCTCTAACACTGATGATCCACGTACAAATGTGAACTGACGTTCAAAAATAAAACATTTGAAAACGGACCATTTTCCACATTTCTGAAGCATGACGTAATGGGGGGGTGTTATCTCTTTTGTCGAAAATCAGCCGTTTTTGCTCGAACATTAAATGCCTCCAAATGGTATTTAATTAACTTCCCGAGCCCCTGGAAGCATGAAAATCACTTTAAACATGCTAATTTTAGCTCTAACACTGATGATCCACCTACAAATGTGAACTGACGTTCAAAAATAAAACATTTGAAAACGGACCATTTTCCACATTTCTGAAGCATGACGTAATGGGGTGGTGTTATCTCTTTTGTCGAAAATCAGCCGTTTTTGCTCGAACATTAAATGCCTCCAAATGGTATTTAATTAACTTCCCGGGGTGAAGAAACCCTTTTTGAGAACTCAGAGTGAGTAAATTGGCCATTTTCATGCACTTTTAACCATTCCATAAATCTTGTGTTTTGGGCCCCTGGAAGCATGAAAATCACTTTAAACATGCTAATTTTAGCTCTAACACTGATGATCCACTTACAAATGTGAACTGACGTTCAAAAATAAAACATTTGAAAACGGACCATTTTCCACATTTCTGAAGCATGACGTAATGGGGGGGTGTTATCTCTTTTGTCGAAAATCAGCCGTTTTTGCTCGAACATTAAATGCCTCCAAATGGTATTTAATTAACTTCCCGGGGTGAAGAAACCCTTTTTGAGAACTCAGAGTGAGTAAATTGGCCATTTTCATGCACTTTTAACCATTCCATAAATCTTGTGTTTTGGGCCCCTGGAAGCATGAAAATCACTTTAAACATGCTAATTTTAGCTCTAACACTGATGATCCACGTACAAATGTGAACTGACGTTAAAAAATAAAACATTTGAAAACGGACCATTTTCCACATTTCTGAAGCATGACGTAATGGGGGGGTGTTATCTCTTTTGTCGAAAATCAGCCGTTTTTGCTCGAACATTAAATGCCTCCAAATGGTATTTAATTAACTTCCCGAGCCCCTGGAAGCATGAAAATCACTTTAAACATGCTAATTTTAGCTCTAACACTGATGATCCACCTACAAATGTGAACTGACGTTCAAAAATAAAACATTTGAAAACGGACCATTTTCCACATTTCTGAAGCATGACGTAATGGGGGGGTGTTATCTCTTTTGTCGAAAATCAGCCGTTTTTGCTCGAACATTAAATGCCTCCAAATGGTATTTAATTAACTTCCCGGGGTGAAGAAACCCTTTTTGAGAACTCAGAGTGAGTAAATTGGCCATTTTCATGCACTTTTAACCATTCCATAAATCTTGTGTTTTGGGCCCCTGGAAGCATGAAAATCACTTTAAACATGCTAATTTTAGCTCTAACACTGATGATCCACCTACAAATGTGAACTGACGTTCAAAAATAAAACATTTGAAAACGGACCATTTTCCACATTTCTGAAGCATGACGTAATGGGGGGGTGTTATCTCTTTTGTCGAAAATCAGCCGTTTTTGCTCGAACATTAAATGCCTCCAAATGGTATTTAATTAACTTCCCGGGGTGAAGAAACCCTTTTTGAGAACTCAGAGTGAGTAAATTGGCCATTTTCATGCACTTTTAACCATTCCATAAATCTTGTGTTTTGGGCCCCTGGAAGCATGAAAATCACTTTAAACATGCTAATTTTAGCTCTAACACTGATGATCCACCTACAAATGTGAACTGACGTTCAAAAATAAAACATTTGAAAACGGACCATTTTCCACATTTCTGAAGCATGACGTAATGGGGGGGTGTTATCTCTTTTGTCGAAAATCAGCCGTTTTTGCTCGAACATTAAATGCCTCCAAATGGTATTTAATTAACTTCCCGAGCCCCTGGAAGCATGAAAATCACTTTAAACATGCTAATTTTAGCTCTAACACTGATGATCCACCTACAAATGTGAACTGACGTTCAAAAATAAAACATTTGAAAACGGACCATTTTCCACATTTCTGAAGCATGACGTAATGGGGGGGTGTTATCTCTTTTGTCGAAAATCAGCCGTTTTTGCTCGAACATTAAATGCCTCCAAATGGTATTTAATTAACTTCCCGAGCCCCTGGAAGCATGAAAATCACTTTAAACATGCTAATTTTAGCTCTAACACTGATGATCCACCTACAAATGTGAACTGACGTTCAAAAATAAAACATTTGAAAACGGACCATATTCCACATTTCTGAAGCATGACGTAATGGGGGGGTGTTATCTCTTTTGTCGAAAATCAGCCGTTTTTGCTCGAACATTAAATGCCTCCAAATGGTATTTAATTAACTTCCCGAGCCCCTGGAAGCATGAAAATCACTTTAAACATGCTAATTTTAGCTCTAACACTGATGATCCACCTACAAATGTGAACTGACGTTCAAAAATAAAACATTTGAAAACGGACCATTTTCCACATTTCTGAAGCATGACGTAATGGGGGGGTGTTATCTCTTTTGTCGAAAATCAGCCGTTTTTGCTCGAACATTAAATGCCTCCAAATGGTATTTAATTAACTTCCTGAGCCCCTGGAAGCATGAAAATCACTTTAAACATGCTAATTTTAGCTCTAACACTGATGATCCACCTACAAATGTGAACTGACGTTCAAAAATAAAACATTTGAAAACGGACCATTTTCCACATTTCTGAAGCATGACGTAATGGGGGGTGTTATCTCTTTTGTCGAAAATCAGCCGTTTTTGCTCTAACATTAAATGCCTCCAAATGGTATTTAATTAACTTCCCGAGCCCCTGGAAGCATGAAAATCACTTTAAACATGCTAATTTTAGCTCTAACACTGATGATCCACCTACAAATGTGAACTGACGTTCAAAAATAAAACATTTGAAAACGGACCATTTTCCACATTTCTGAAGCATGACGTAATGGGGGGGTGTTATCTCTTTTGTCGAAAATCAGCCGTTTTTGCTCGAACATTAAATGCCTCCAAATGGTATTTAATTAACTTCCCGGGGTGAAGAAACCCTTTTTGAGAACTCAGAGTGAGTAAATTGGCCATTTTCATGCACTTTTAACCATTCCATAAATCTTGTGTTTTGGGCCCCTGGAAGCATGAAAATCACTTTAAACATGCTAATTTTAGCTCTAACACTGATGATCCACCTACAAATGTGAACTGACGTTCAAAAATAAAACATTTGAAAACGGACCATTTTCCACATTTCTGAAGCATGACGTAATGGGGGGTGTTATCTCTTTTGTCGAAAATCAGCCGTTTTTGCTCTAACATTAAATGCCTCCAAATGGTATTTAATTAACTTCCCGAGCCCCTGGAAGCATGAAAATCACTTTAAACATGCTAATTTTAGCTCTAACACTGATGATCCACCTACAAATGTGAACTGACGTTCAAAAATAAAACATTTGAAAACGGACCATTTTCCACATTTCTGAAGCATGACGTAATGGGGGGGTGTTATCTCTTTTGTCGAAAATCAGCCGTTTTTGCTTGAACATTAAATGCCTCCAAATGGTATTTAATTAACTTCCCGGGGTGAAGAAACCCTTTTTGAGAACTCAGAGTGAGTAAATTGGCCATTTTCATGCACTTTTAACCATTCCATAAATCTTGTGTTTTGGGCCCCTGGAAGCATGAAAATCACTTTAAACATGCTAATTTTAGCTCTAACACTGATGATCCACCTACAAATGTGAACTGACGTTCAAAAATAAAACATTTGAAAACGGACCATTTTCCACATTTCTGAAGCATGACGTAATGGGGGGGTGTCATCTCTTTTGTCGAAAATCAGCCGTTTTTGCTCGAACATTAAATGCCTCCAAATGGTATTTAATTAACTTCCCGGGGTGAAGAAACCCTTTTTGAGAACTCAGAGTGAGTAAATTGGCCATTTTCATGCACTTTTAACCATTCCATAAATCTTGTGTTTTGGGCCCCTGGAAGCATGAAAATCACTTTAAACATGCTAATTTTAGCTCTAACACTGATGATCCACCTACAAATGTGAACTGACGTTCAAAAATAAAACATTTGAAAACGGACCATTTTCCACATTTCTGAAGCATGACGTAATGGGGGGGTGTTATCTCTTTTGTCGAAAATCAGCCGTTTTTGCTCGAACATTAAATGCCTCCAAATGGTATTTAATTAACTTCCCGGGGTGAAGAAACCCTTTTTGAGAACTCAGAGTGAGTAAATTGGCCATTTTCATGCACTTTTAACCATTCCATAAATCTTGTGTTTTGGGCCCCTGGAAGCATGAAAATCACTTTAAACATGCTAATTTTAGCTCTAACACTGATGATCCACGTACAAATGTGAACTGACGTTCAAAAATAAAACATTTGAAAACGGACCATTTTCCACATTTCTGAAGCATGACGTAATGGGGGGGTGTTATCTCTTTTGTCGAAAATCAGCCGTTTTTGCTCGAACATTAAATGCCTCCAAATGGTATTTAATTAACTTCCCGAGCCCCTGGAAGCATGAAAATCACTTTAAACATGCTAATTTTAGCTCTAACACTGATGATCCACCTACAAATGTGAACTGACGTTCAAAAATAAAACATTTGAAAACGGACCATTTTCCACATTTCTGAAGCATGACGTAATGGGGGGGTGTTATCTCTTTTGTCGAAAATCAGCCGTTTTTGCTCGAACATTAAATGCCTCCAAATGGTATTTAATTAACTTCCCGGGGTGAAGAAACCCTTTTTGAGAACTCAGAGTGAGTAAATTGGCCATTTTCATGCACTTTTAACCATTCCATAAATCTTGTGTTTTGGGCCCCTGGAAGCATGAAAATCACTTTAAACATGCTAATTTTAGCTCTAACACTGATGATCCACCTACAAATGTGAACTGACGTTCAAAAATAAAACATTTGAAAACGGACCATTTTCCACATTTCTGAAGCATGACGTAATGGGGGGGTGTTATCTCTTTTGTCGAAAATCAGCCGTTTTTGCTCGAACATTAAATGCCTCCAAATGGTATTTAATTAACTTCCCGGGGTGAAGAAACCCTTTTTGAGAACTCAGAGTGAGTAAATTGGCCATTTTCATGCACTTTTAACCATTCCATAAATCTTGTGTTTTGGGCCCCTGGAAGCATGAAAATCACTTTAAACATGCTAATTTTAGCTCTAACACTGATGATCCACCTACAAATGTGAACTGACGTTCAAAAATAAAACATTTGAAAACGGACCATTTTCCACATTTCTGAAGCATGACGTAATGGGGGGGTGTTATCTCTTTTGTCGAAAATCAGCCGTTTTTGCTCGAACATTAAATGCCTCAAAATGGTATTTAATTAACTTCCCGAGCCCCTGGAAGCATGAAAATCACTTTAAACATGCTAATTTTAGCTCTAACACTGATGATCCACCTACAAATGTGAACTGACGTTCAAAAATAAAACATTTGAAAACGGACCATTTTCCACATTTCTGAAGCATGACGTAATGGGGGGGTGTTATCTCTTTTGTCGAAAATCAGCCGTTTTTGCTCGAACATTAAATGCCTCCAAATGGTATTTAATTAACTTCCCGAGCCCCTGGAAGCATGAAAATCACTTTAAACATGCTAATTTTAGCTCTAACACTGATGATCCACCTACAAATGTGAACTGACGTTCAAAAATAAAACATTTGAAAACGGACCATTTTCCACATTTCTGAAGCATGACGTAATGGGGGGGTGTTATCTCTTTTGTCGAAAATCAGCCGTTTTTGCTCGAACATTAAATGCCTCCAAATGGTATTTAATTAACTTCCCGGGGTGAAGAAACCCTTTTTGAGAACTCAGAGTGAGTAAATTGGCCATTTTCATGCACTTTTAACCATTCCATAAATCTTGTGTTTTGGGCCCCTGGAAGCATGAAAATCACTTTAAACATGCTAATTTTAGCTCTAACACTGATGATCCACCTACAAATGTGAACTGACGTTCAAAAATAAAACATTTGAAAACGGACCATTTTCCACATTTCTGAAGCATGACGTAATGGGGGGGTGTTATCTCTTTTGTCGAAAATCAGCCGTTTTTGCTCGAACATTAAATGCATCCAAATGGTATTTAATTAACTTCCCGGGGTGAAGAAACCCTTTTTGAGAACTCAGAGTGAGTAAATTGGCCATTTTCATGCACTTTTAACCATTCCATAAATCTTGTGTTTTGGGCCCCTGGAAGCATGAAAATCACTTTAAACATGCTAATTTTAGCTCTAACACTGATGATCCACCTACAAATGTGAACTGACGTTCAAAAATAAAACATTTGAAAACGGACCATTTTCCACATTTCTGAAGCATGACGTAATGGGGGGGTGTTATCTCTTTTGTCGAAAATCAGCCGTTTTTGCTCGAACATTAAATGCCTCCAAATGGTATTTAATTAACTTCCCGGGGTGAAGAAACCCTTTTTGAGAACTCAGAGTGAGTAAATTGGCCATTTTCATGCACTTTTAACCATTCCATAAATCTTGTGTTTTGGGCCCCTGGAAGCATGAAAATCACTTTAAACATGCTAATTTTAGCTCTAACACTGATGATCCACCTACAAATGCGAACTGACGTTCAAAAATAAAACATTTGAAAACGGACCATTTTCCACATTTCTGAAGCATGACGTAATGGGGGGGTGTTATCTCTTTTGTCGAAAATCAGCCGTTTTTGCTCAAACATTAAATGCCTCCAAATGGTATTTAATTAACTTCCCGAGCCCCTGGAAGCATGAAAATCACTTTAAACATGGTAATTTTAGCTCTAACACTGATGATCCACCTACAAATGTGAACTGACGTTCAAAAATAAAACATTTGAAAACGGACCATTTTCCACATTTCTGAAGCATGACGTAATGGGGGGGTGTTATCTCTTTTGTCGAAAATCAGCCGTTTTTGCTCGAACATTAAATGCCTCCAAATGGTATTTAATTAACTTCCCGGGGTGAAGAAACCCTTTTTGAGAACTCAGAGTGAGTAAATTGGCCATTTTCATGCACTTTTAACCATTCCATAAATCTTGTGTTTTGGGCCCCTGGAAGCATGAAAATCACTTTAAACATGCTAATTTTAGCTCTAACACTGATGATCCACCTACAAATGTGAACTGACGTTCAAAAATAAAACATTTGAAAACGGACCATTTTCCACATTTCTGAAGCATGACGTAATGGGGGGGTGTTATCTCTTTTGTCGAAAATCAGCCGTTTTTGCTCGAACATTAAATGCCTCCAAATGGTATTTAATTAACTTCCCGGGGTGAAGAAACCCTTTTTGAGAACTCAGAGTGAGTAAATTGGCCATTTTCATGCACTTTTAACCATTCCATAAATCTTGTGTTTTGGGCCCCTGGAAGCATGAAAATCACTTTAAACATGCTAATTTTAGCTCTAACACTGATGATCCACCTACAAATGTGAACTGACGTTCAAAAATAAAACATTTGAAAACGGACCATTTTCCACATTTCTGAAGCATGACGTAATGGGGGGGTGTTATCTCTTTTGTCGAAAATCAGCCGTTTTTGCTCGAACATTAAATGCCTCCAAATGGTATTTAATTAACTTCCCGGGGTGAAGAAACCCTTTTTGAGAACTCAGAGTGAGTAAATTGGCCATTTTCATGCACTTTTAACCATTCCATAAATCTTGTGTTTTGGGCCCCTGGAAGCATGAAAATCACTTTAAACATGCTAATTTTAGCTCTAACACTGATGATCCACGTACAAATGTGAACTGACGTTCAAAAATAAAACATTTGAAAACGGACCATTTTCCACATTTCTGAAGCATGACGTAATGGGGGGGTGTTATCTCTTTTGTCGAAAATCAGCCGTTTTTGCTCGAACATTAAATGCCTCCAAATGGTATTTAATTAACTTCCCGGGGTGAAGAAACCCTTTTTGAGAACTCAGAGTGAGTAAATTGGCCATTTTCATGCACTTTTAACCATTCCATAAATCTTGTGTTTTGGGCCCCTGGAAGCATGAAAATCACTTTAAACATGCTAATTTTAGCTCTAACACTGATGATCCACCTACAAATGTGAACTGACGTTCAAAAATAAAACATTTGAAAACGGACCATTTTCCACATTTCTGAAGCATGACGTAATGGGGGGGTGTTATCTCTTTTGTCGAAAATCAGCCGTTTTTGCTCGAACATTAAATGCCTCCAAATGGTATTTAATTAACTTCCCGGGGTGAAGAAACCCTTTTTGAGAACTCAGAGTGAGTAAATTGGCCATTTTCATGCACTTTTAACCATTCCATAAATCTTGTGTTTTGGGCCCCTGGAAGCATGAAAATCACTTTAAACATGCTAATTTTAGCTCTAACACTGATGATCCACGTACAAATGTGAACTGACGTTCAAAAATAAAACATTTGAAAACGGACCATTTTCCACATTTCTGAAGCATGACGTAATGGGGGGGTGTTATCTCTTTTGTCGAAAATCAGCCGTTTTTGCTCGAACATTAAATGCCTCCAAATGGTATTTAATTAACTTCCCGAGCCCCTGGAAGCTTGAAAATCACTTTAAACATGCTAATTTTAGCTCTAACACTGATGATCCACCTACAAATGTGAACTGACGTTCAAAAATAAAACATTTGAAAACGGACCATTTTCCACATTTCTGAAGCATGACGTAATTGGGTGGTGTTATCTCTTTTGTCGAAAATCAGCCGTTTTTGCTCGAACATTAAATGCCTCCAAATGGTATTTAATTAACTTCCCGGGGTGAAGAAACCCTTTTTGAGAACTCAGAGTGAGTAAATTGGCCATTTTCATGCACTTTTAACCATTCCATAAATCTTGTGTTTTGGGCCCCTGGAAGCATGAAAATCACTTTAAACATGCTAATTTTAGCTCTAACACTGATGATCCACTTACAAATGTGAACTGACGTTCAAAAATAAAACATTTGAAAACGGACCATTTTCCACATTTCTGAAGCATGACGTAATGGGGGGGTGTTATCTCTTTTGTCGAAAATCAGCCGTTTTTGCTCGAACATTAAATGCCTCCAAATGGTATTTAATTAACTTCCCGGGGTGAAGAAACCCTTTTTGAGAACTCAGAGTGAGTAAATTGGCCATTTTCATGCACTTTTAACCATTCCATAAATCTTGTGTTTTGGGCCCCTGGAAGCATGAAAATCACTTTAAACATGCTAATTTTAGCTCTAACACTGATGATCCACGTACAAATGTGAACTGACGTTAAAAAATAAAACATTTGAAAACGGACCATTTTCCACATTTCTGAAGCATGACGTAATGGGGGGGTGTTATCTCTTTTGTCGAAAATCAGCCGTTTTTGCTCGAACATTAAATGCCTCCAAATGGTATTTAATTAACTTCCCGAGCCCCTGGAAGCATGAAAATCACTTTAAACATGCTAATTTTAGCTCTAACACTGATGATCCACCTACAAATGTGAACTGACGTTCAAAAATAAAACATTTGAAAACGGACCATTTTCCACATTTCTGAAGCATGACGTAATGGGGGGGTGTTATCTCTTTTGTCGAAAATCAGCCGTTTTTGCTCGAACATTAAATGCCTCCAAATGGTATTTAATTAACTTCCCGGGGTGAAGAAACCCTTTTTGAGAACTCAGAGTGAGTAAATTGGCCATTTTCATGCACTTTTAACCATTCCATAAATCTTGTGTTTTGGGCCCCTGGAAGCATGAAAATCACTTTAAACATGCTAATTTTAGCTCTAACACTGATGATCCACCTACAAATGTGAACTGACGTTCAAAAATAAAACATTTGAAAACGGACCATTTTCCACATTTCTGAAGCATGACGTAATGGGGGGGTGTTATCTCTTTTGTCGAAAATCAGCCGTTTTTGCTCGAACATTAAATGCCTCCAAATGGTATTTAATTAACTTCCCGGGGTGAAGAAACCCTTTTTGAGAACTCAGAGTGAGTAAATTGGCCATTTTCATGCACTTTTAACCATTCCATAAATCTTGTGTTTTGGGCCCCTGGAAGCATGAAAATCACTTTAAACATGCTAATTTTAGCTCTAACACTGATGATCCACCTACAAATGTGAACTGACGTTCAAAAATAAAACATTTGAAAACGGACCATTTTCCACATTTCTGAAGCATGACGTAATGGGGGGGTGTTATCTCTTTTGTCGAAAATCAGCCGTTTTTGCTCGAACATTAAATGCCTCCAAATGGTATTTAATTAACTTCCCGAGCCCCTGGAAGCATGAAAATCACTTTAAACATGCTAATTTTAGCTCTAACACTGATGATCCACCTACAAATGTGAACTGACGTTCAAAAATAAAACATTTGAAAACGGACCATTTTCCACATTTCTGAAGCATGACGTAATGGGGGGGTGTTATCTCTTTTGTCGAAAATCAGCCGTTTTTGCTCGAACATTAAATGCCTCCAAATGGTATTTAATTAACTTCCCGAGCCCCTGGAAGCATGAAAATCACTTTAAACATGCTAATTTTAGCTCTAACACTGATGATCCACCTACAAATGTGAACTGACGTTCAAAAATAAAACATTTGAAAACGGACCATATTCCACATTTCTGAAGCATGACGTAATGGGGGGGTGTTATCTCTTTTGTCGAAAATCAGCCGTTTTTGCTCGAACATTAAATGCCTCCAAATGGTATTTAATTAACTTCCCGAGCCCCTGGAAGCATGAAAATCACTTTAAACATGCTAATTTTAGCTCTAACACTGATGATCCACCTACAAATGTGAACTGACGTTCAAAAATAAAACATTTGAAAACGGACCATTTTCCACATTTCTGAAGCATGACGTAATGGGGGGGTGTTATCTCTTTTGTCGAAAATCAGCCGTTTTTGCTCGAACATTAAATGCCTCCAAATGGTATTTAATTAACTTCCCGGGGTGAAGAAACCCTTTTTGAGAACTCAGAGTGAGTAAATTGGCCATTTTCATGCACTTTTAACCATTCCATAAATCTTGTGTTTTGGGCCCCTGGAAGCATGAAAATCACTTTAAACATGCTAATTTTAGCTCTAACACTGATGATCCACCTACAAATGTGA